>NW_026691742.1:0-49974 GCF_020826845.1 Diceros bicornis minor
CGGGCTTGGCTTCAACCCCCCACCCACCGCACAGTCCAAGGGCGCCTGCGCGACCGCCAGGGCATAGGGCTGACCTCGGGGGTCCTCAGTGAATGCCCCGCCCTCCCTCCAGGCTCTGACCTAGCTGCAGCTGTTCCTTTGCCGTCCTTCTGGACTGGGCTTCAGCTGTCTCCCTCCCCTCCCCCACTCCCACTCAGCTTGCAGGCCGCTTCCCTGCCTTGAAAGCATTGCTGTGGCCCTGAGGGCCACAGACCTACTGGGCTTCAAGCTCAAGGCTCTGCCTGGGCCTGCTGCTTCGGCCAGGGGCTCATTTCTTCCTGGAAAGACAAAGCCATGGCCTCACCCCACGCCTGCACTTTGCCACGGCAGGCAGCCCAGGTGTAGGAAAGGCTCTGTGGAGTCAGAAGTGCCGAGACAGGCAGATGGCACCAGAGGGTGTGGGGGCCAGGGCGTAACTGGGCTAGCCCCTCCTCCCGGAAGTCGGGGAGGCCCGGCCTTCCTAGTGCCCAGGCCACGGCTCCGGGGAGAAATCCGCCATGGAGGGCACGCGGGAGGCCCTCTGCCTGAGGTGGCAGGTGTCACGCCAGGGCCACTGCAAGCCTGGCTCGGCTTGCCTGCTTTCTCCAAAGGAGGCTGGCCGACCAGCCGAACCTGGCACCTGGGCCAGCCCCTTCCAAGGGGACGAGTTCCAGAGGATAGAGCCCTGGGGGCGGCTGCCAAGTCTCCTGGGGCGTGTGCTGGGCCCCCGTCAGAGGAGGAAGCAGCCTGGTAAACGGTGTGCCAGGCCTGAGATCTGGAGGCCTCCCACAGCCGGGTCCCTGTCCTGCCCAGGCCCCCCGAGGGAGGACGATGGTCGGGCAGTGGCGAACGTGGTGGGGCTGGCGCCGAGCCTGCCCTTGGATGCCCCGGGGAAGGGCGCCGGGGGATGGGCTGCCCCTGGCCAGGTCTGAGGGAGCGACCCAGCTCGGGGCTGTCGGGGGCAGAGAGAGAACCCCCCTCCGCCCTTTCCCTTCAGGTTCTTAGGGCTGGCCAAATCCTTCCCAAGACAGCTTGTCTGGAGAAAATCAGACCCAGCTGAAGAACAGGTGTCCATGGGGGAAACCCGGGAAACTGAGTCTCCCCACACAATAGCAGAGATTCTCATCTTGCATCCTCTCCTGAGCTAATGACCAAGGTGGATGTCCCGGGTGGGCCTGTGGAATGGGAGAGGGGAGGAAGTCTATTGTCATGCAGAGGGACATGGAAAGACTTGTCTGAAGCTTATCCCCTGCACTGGAGTCAGGTCGGGAAGGGAAGGCACAGAGGGGAGCAGGAAGCGGCCTCTCTGTGGTGGGGCTGGCTCCGGGGCAGGCGTGGGGGTGATGGCTGGAAGTGGGATGGCGCATGAGTTGGCACCAGCCAGCGGTAGAGGCAGAGACTCAGAGGTCATGGATCTCTCTCTCTGTCTCTGTCTCTCTCTCTCTCCCTCAGGGAGCTGAGGAGAGTAAGGCGGCTCCCCCTACCCACCTCGCCTACCTCTCCAAGGGCCCTTCTTTCTCTGGCCGCTCCGGGAGCCCTGGGGGCTCTGCTTCAACCCCCCACCCACCGCACAGGCCAATGGCGCCTGCGCGACCGCCAGGGCATAGGGCTGACCTCGGGGGTCCTCAGTGAATGCCCTGCCCTCCCTCCAGGCTCTGACCCAGCTGCAGCTGTTCCTTTGCCGCCCTTCTGGACTCGGCTTCAGCTGTCTCCTTCCCCTCCCCCACTCCCACTCAGCTTGCAGGCCGCTTCCCTGCCTTGAAAGCATTGCTGTGGCCCTGAGGGCCACAGACCTACTGGGCTTCAAGCTCAAGGCTCTGCCTGGGCCTGCTGCTTCGGCCAGGGGCTCATTTCTTCCTGGAAAGACAAAGCCATGGCCTCACCCCACGCCTGCACTTTGCCACGGCAGGCAGCCCAGGTGTAGGAAAGGCTCTGTGGAGTCAGAAGTGCCGAGACAGGCAGATGGCACCAGAGGGTTTGGGGGCCAGGGCGTAACTGGGCTAGCCCCTCCTCCCGGAAGTCGGGGAGGCCCGGCCTTCCTAGTGCCCAGGCCACGGCTCCGGGGAGAAATCCGCCATGGAGGGCACGCGGGAGGCCCTCTGCCTGAGGTGGCAGGTGTCACGCCAGGGCCACTGCAAGCCTGGCTCGGCTTGCCTGCTTTCTCCAAAGGAGGCTGGCCGACCAGCCGAACCTGGCACCTGGGCCAGCCCCTTCCAAGGGGACGAGTTCCAGAGGATAGAGCCCTGGGGGCGGCTGCCAAGTCTCCTGGGGCGTGTGCTGGGCCCCCGTCAGAGGAGGAAGCAGCCTGGTAAACGGTGTGCCAGGCCTGAGATCTGGAGGCCTCCCACAGCCGGGTCCCTGTCCTGCCCAGGCCCCCCGAGGGAGGACGATGGTCGGGCAGTGGCGAGCGTGGTGGGGCTGGCGCCGAGCCTGCCCTTGGATGCCCCGGGGAAGGGCGCCGGGGGATGGGCTGCCCCTGGCCAGGTCTGAGGGAGCGACCCAGCTCGGGGCTGTCGGGGGCAGAGAGAGAACCCCCCTCCGCCCTTTCCCTTCAGGTTCTTAGGGCTGGCCAAATCCTTCCCAAGACAGCTTGTCTGGAGAAAATCAGACCCAGCTGAAGAACATGTGTCCATGGGGGAAACCCGGGAAACTGAGTCTCCCCACACAATAGCAGAGATTCTCATCTTGCATCCTCTCCTGAGCTAATGACCAAGGTGGATGTCCCGGGTGGGCCTGTGGAATGGGAGAGGGGAGGAAGTCTATTGTCATGCAGAGGGACATGGAAAGACTTGTCTGAAGCTTATCCCCTGCACTGGAGTCAGGTCGGGAAGGGAAGGCACAGAGGGGAGCAGGAAGCGGCCTCTCTGTGGTGGGGCTGGCTCCGGGGCAGGCGTGGGGGTGATGGCTGGAAGTGGGATGGCGCGTGAGTTGGCACCAGCCAGCGGTAGAGGCAGAGACTCAGAGGTCATGGATCTCTCTCTCTGTCTCTGTCTCTCTCTCTCTCCCTCAGGGAGCTGAGGAGAGTAAGGTGGCTCCCCCTACCCACCTCGCCTACCTCTCCAAGGGCCCTTCTTTCTCTGGCCGCTCCGGGAGCCCTGCGGGCTTGGCTTCAACCCTCCACCCACCGCAAAGGCCAAGGGTGCCTGCGCGACCGCCGGGGCCTAGGGCTGACATCGGGGGTCCTCAGTGAATGCCCCGCCCTCCCTCCAGGCTCTGACCCAGCTGCAGCTGTTCCTTTGCCGCCCTTCTGGACTGGGCTTCAGCTGTCTCCCTCCCCTCCCCCACTCCCACTCAGCTTGCAGGCCGCTTCCCTGCCTTGAAAGCATTGCTGTGGCCCTGAGGGCCACAGACCTACTGGGCTTCAAGCTCAAGGCTCTGCCTGGGCCTGCTGCTTCGGCCAGGGGCTCATTTCTTCCTGGAAAGACAAAGCCATGGCCTCACCCCCGCCTGCACTTTGCCACGGCAGGCAGCCCAGGTGTAGGAAAGGCTCTGTGGAGTCAGAAGTGCCGAGACAGGCAGATGGCACCAGAGGGTTTGGGGGCCAGGGCGTAACTGGGCTAGCCCCTCCTCCCGGAAGTCGGGGAGGCCCGGCCTTCCTAGTGCCCAGGCCACGGCTCCGGGGAGAAATCCGCCATGGAGGGCACGCGGGAGGCCCTCTGCCTGAGGTGGCAGGTGTCACGCCAGGGCCACTGCAAGCCTGGCTCGGCTTGCCTGCTTTCTCCAAAGGAGGCTGGCCGACCAGCCGAACCTGGCACCTGGGCCAGCCCCTTCCAAGGGGACGAGTTCCAGAGGATAGAGCCCTGGGGGCGGCTGCCAAGTCTCCTGGGGCGTGTGCTGGGCCCCCGTCAGAGGAGGAAGCAGCCTGGTAAACGGTGTGCCAGGCCTGAGATCTGGAGGCCTCCCACAGCCGGGTCCCTGTCCTGCCCAGGCCCCCCGAGGGAGGACGGTGGTCGGGCAGTGGCGAGCGGGGTGGGGCTGGCGCCGAGCCTGCCCTTGGATGACCCGGGGAAGGGCGCCGGGGGATGGGCTGCCCCTGGCCAGGTCTGAGGGAGCGACCCAGCTCCGGGCTGTCGGGGGCAGAGAGAGAACCCCCCTCCGCCCTTTCCCTTCAGGTTCTTAGGGCTGGCCAAATCCTTCCCAAGACAGCTTGTCTGGAGAAAATCAGACCCAGCTGAAGAACATGTGTCCATGGGGGAAACCCGGGAAACTGAGTCTCCCCACACAATAGCAGAGATTCTCATCTTGCATCCTCTCCTGAGCTAATGACCAAGGTGGATGTCCCGGGTGGGCCTGTGGAATGGGAGAGGGGAGGAAGTCTCTTGTCATGCAGAGGGACATGGAAAGACTTGTCTGAAGCTTATCCCCTGCACTGGAGTCAGGTCGGGAAGGGAAGGCACAGAGGGGAGCAGGAAGCGGCCTCTCTGTGGTGGGGCTGGCTCCGGGGCAGGCGTGGGGGTGATGGCTGGAAGTGGGATGGCGCGTGAGTTGGCACCAGCCAGCGGTAGAGGCAGAGACTCAGAGGTCATGGATCTCTCTCTCTGTCTCTGTCTCTCTCTCTCTCCCTCAGGGAGCTGAGGAGAGTAAGGCGGCTCCCCCTACCCACCTCGCCTACCTCTCCAAGGGCCCTTCTTTCTCTGGCCGCTCCGGGAGCCCTGGGGGCTCTGCTTCAACCCCCCACCCACCGCACAGGCCAATGGCGCCTGCGCGACCGCCAGGGCATAGGGCTGACCTCGGGGGTCCTCAGTGAATGCCCTGCCCTCCCTCCAGGCTCTGACCCAGCTGCAGCTGTTCCTTTGCCGCCCTTCTGGACTAGGCTTCAGCTGTCTCCCTCCCCTCCCCCACTCCCACTCAGCTTGCAGGCCGCTTCCCTGCCTTGAAAGCATTGCTGTGGCCCTGAGGGCCACAGACCTACTGGGCTTCAAGCTCAAGGCTCTGCCTGGGCCTGCTGCTTCGGCCAGGGGCTCATTTCTTCCTGGAAAGACAAAGCCATGGCCTCACCCCACGCCTGCACTTTGCCACGGCAGGCAGCCCAGGTGTAGGAAAGGCTCTGTGGAGTCAGAAGTGCCGAGACAGGCAGATGGCACCAGAGGCTTTGGGGGCCAGGGCGTAACTGGGCTAGCCCCTCCTCCCGGAAGTCGGGGAGGCCCGGCCTTCCTAGTGCCCAGGCCACGGCTCCGGGGAGAAATCCGCCATGGAGGGCACGCGGGAGGCCCTCTGCCTGAGGTGGCAGGTGTCACGCCAGGGCCACTGCAAGCCTGGCTCGGCTTGCCTGCTTTCTCCAAAGGAGGCTGGCCGACCAGCCGAACCTGGCACCTGGGCCAGCCCCTTCCAAGGGGACGAGTTCCAGAGGATAGAGCCCTGGGGGCGGCTGCCAAGTCTCCTGGGGCGTGTGCTGGGCCCCCGTCAGAGGAGGAAGCAGCCTGGTAAACGGTGTGCCAGGCCTGAGATCTGGAGGCCTCCCACAGCCGGGTCCCTGTCCTGCCCAGGCCCCCCGAGGGAGGACGATGGTCGGGCAGTGGCGAGCGTGGTGGAGCTGGCGCCGAGCCTGCCCTTGGATGCCCCGGGGAAGGGCGCCGGGGGATGGGCTGCCCCTGGCCAGGTCTGAGGGAGCGACCCAGCTCGGGGCTGTCGGGGGCAGAGAGAGAACCCCCCTCCGCCCTTTCCCTTCAGGTTCTTAGGGCTGGCCAAATCCTTCCCAAGACAGCTTGTCTGGAGAAAATCAGACCCAGCTGAAGAACATGTGTCCATGGGGGAAACCCGGGAAACTGAGTCTCCCCACACAATAGCAGAGATTCTCATCTTGCATCCTCTCCTGAGCTAATGACCAAGGTGGATGTCCCGGGTGGGCCTGTGGAATGGGAGAGGGGAGGAAGTCTATTGTCATGCAGAGGGACATGGAAAGACTTGTCTGAAGCTTATCCCCTGCACTGGAGTCAGGTCGGGAAGGGAAGGCCCAGAGGGGAGCAGGAAGCTGCCTCTCTGTGGTGGGGCTGGCTCCGGGGCAGGCGTGGGGGTGATGGCTGGAAGTGGGATGGCGCGTGAGTTGGCACCAGCCAGCGGTAGAGGCAGAGACTCAGAGGTCATGGATCTCTCTCTCTGTCTCTGTCTCTCTCTCTCTCCCTCAGGGAGCTGAGGAGAGTAAGGTGGCTCCCCCTACCCACCTCGCCTACCTCTCCAAGGGCCCTTCTTTCTCTGGCCGCTCCGGGAGCCCTGCGGGCTTGGCTTCAACCCCCCACCCACCGCACAGGCCAAGGGCTCCTGCGCGACCGCCGGGGCCTAGGGCTGACCTCGGGGGTCCTCAGTGAATGCCCCGCCCTCCCTCGAGGCTCTGACCCAGCTGCAGCTGTTCCTTTGCCGCCCTTATGGACTCGGCTTCAGCTGTCTCCCTCCCCTCCCCCACTCCCACTCAGCTTGCAGGCCGCTTCCCTGCCTTGAAAGCATTGCTCTGGCCCTGAGGGCCACAGACCTACTGGGCTTCAAGCTCAAGGCTCTGCCTGGGCCTGCTGCTTCGGCCAGGGGCTCATTTCTTCCTGGAAAGACAAAGCCATGGCCTCACCCCACGCCTGCACTTTGCCACGGCAGGCAGCCCAGGTGTAGGAAAGGCTCTGTGGAGTCAGAAGTGCCGAGACAGGCAGATGGCACCAGAGGGTTTGGGGGCCAGGGCGTAACTGGGCTAGCCCCTCCTCCCGGAAGTCGGGGAGGCCAGGCCTTCCTAGTGCCCAGGCCACGGCTCCGGGGAGAAATCCGCCATGGAGGGCACGCGGGAGGCCCTCTGCCTGAGGTGGCAGGTGTCACGCCAGGGCCACTGCAAGCCTGGCTCGGCTTGCCCGCTTTCTCCAAAGGAGGCTGGCCAACCAGCCGAACCTGGCACCTGGGCCAGCCCCTTCCAAGGGGACGAGTTCCAGAGGATAGAGCCCTGGGGGCGGCTGCCAAGTCTCCTGGGGCGTGTGCTGGGCCCCCGTCAGAGGAGGAAGCAGCCTGGTAAACGGTGTGCCAGGCCTGAGATCTGGAGGCCTCCCACAGCCGGGTCCCTGTCCTGCCCAGGCCCCCCGAGGGAGGACGATGGTCGGGCAGTGGCGAGCGGGGTGGGGCTGGCGCCGAGCCTGCCCTTGGATGCCCCGGGGAAGGGCGCCGGGGGATGGGCTGCCCCTGGCCAGGTCTGAGGGAGCGACCCAGCTCCGGGCTGTCGGGGGCAGAGAGAGAACCCCCCTCCGCCCTTTCCCTTCAGGTTCTTAGGGCTGGCCAAATCCTTCCCAAGACAGCTTGTCTGGAGAAAATCAGACCCAGCTGAAGAACATGTGTCCATGGGCGAATCCCGGGAAACTGAGTCTCCCCACACAATAGCAGAGATTCTCATCTTGCATCCTCTCCTGAGCTAATGACCAAGGTGGATGTCCCGGGTGGGCCTGTGGAATGGGAGAGGGGAGGAAGTCTATTGTCATGCAGAGGGACATGGAAAGACTTGTCTGAAGCTTATCCCCTGCACTGGAGTCAGGTCAGGAAGGGAAGGCACAGAGGGGAGCAGGAAGCGGCCTCTCTGTGGTGGGGCTGGCTCCGGGGCAGGCGTGGGGGTGATGGCTGGAAGTGGGATGGCGCGTGAGTTGGCACCAGCCAGCGGTAGAGGCAGAGACTCAGAGGTCATGGATCTCTCTCTCTGTCTCTGTCTCTCTCTCTCTCCCTCAGGGAGCTGAGGAGAGTAAGGTGGCTCCCCCTACCCACCTCACCTACCTCTCCATGGGCCCTTCTTTCTCTGGCCGCTCCGGGAGCCCTGCGGGCTTGGCTTCAACCCTCCACCCACAGCACAGGCCAAGGGCGCCTGCGCGACCGCCGGGGCCTAGGGCTGACCTCGGGGGTCCTCAGTGAATGCCCCGCCCTCCCTCCAGGCTCTGACACAGCTGCAGCTGTTCCTTTGCCGCCCTTCTGGACTCGGCTTCAGCTGTCTCCCTCCCCTCCCCCACTCCCACTCAGCTTGCAGGCCGCTTCCCTGCCTTGAAAGCATTGCTGTGGCCCTGAGGGCCACAGACCTACTGGGCTTCAAGCTCAAGGCTCTGCCTGGGCCTGCTGCTTCGGCCAGGGGCTCATTTCTTCCTGGAAAGACAAAGCCATGGCCTCACCCCACGCCTGCACTTTGCCACGGCAGGCAGCCCAGGTGTAGGAAAGGCTCTGTGGAGTCTGAAGTGCCGAGACAGGCAGATGGCACCAGAGGGTTTGGGGGCCAGGGCGTAACTGGGCTAGCCCCTCCTTCCGGAAGTCGGGGAGGCCAGGCCTTCCTAGTGCCCAGGCCACGGCTCCGGGGAGAAATCCGCCATGGAGGGCACGCGGGAGGCCCTCTGCCTGAGGTGGCAGGTGTCACGCCAGGGCCACTGCAAGCCTGGCTCGGCTTGCCCGCTTTCTCCAAAGGAGGCTGGCCGACCAGCCGAACCTGGCACCTGGGCCAGCCCCTTCCAAGGGGACGAGTTCCAGAGGATAGAGCCCTGGGGGCGGCTGCCAAGTCTCCTGGGGCGTGTGCTGGGCCCCCGTCAGAGGAGGAAGCAGCCTGGTAAACGGTGTGCCAGGCCTGAGATCTGGAGGCCTCCCACAGCCGGGTCCCTGTCCTGCCCAGGCCCCCCGAGGGAGGACGATGGTCGGGCAGTGGCGAACGTGGTGGGGCTGGCGCCGAGCCTGCCCTTGGATGACCCGGGGAAGGGCGCCGGGGGATGGGCTGCCCCTGGCCAGGTCTGAGGGAGCGACCCAGCTCGGGGCTGTCGGGGGCAGAGAGAGAACCCCCCTCCGCCCTTTCCCTTCAGGTTCTTAGGGCTGGCCAAATCCTTCCCAAGACAGCTTGTCTGGAGAAAATCAGACCCAGCTGAAGAACATGTGTCCATGGGGGAAACCCGGGAAACTGAGTCTCCCCACACAATAGCAGAGATTCTCATCTTGCATCCTCTCCTGAGCTAATGACCAAGGTGGATGTCCCGGGTGGGCCTGTGGAATGGGAGAGGGGAGGAAGTCTATTGTCATGCAGAGGGACATGGAAAGACTTGTCTGAAGCTTATCCCCTGCACTGGAGTCAGGTCGGGAAGGGAAGGCACAGAGGGGAGCAGGAAGCGGCCTCTCTGTGGTGGGGCTGGCTCCGGGGCAGGCGTGGGGGTGATGGCTGGAAGTGGGATGGCGCGTGAGTTGGCACCAGCCAGCGGTAGAGGCAGAGACTCAGAGGTCATGGATCTCTCTCTCTGTCTCTGTCTCTCTCTCTCTCCCTCAGGGAGCTGAGGAGAGTAAGGTGGCTCCCCCTACCCACCTCACCTACCTCTCCATGGGCCCTTCTTTCTCTGGCCGCTCCGGGAGCCCTGCGGGCTTGGCTTCAACCCTCCACCCACAGCACAGGCCAAGGGCGCCTGCGCGACCGCCGGGGCCTAGGGCTGACCTCGGGGGTCCTCAGTGAATGCCCTGCCCTCCCTCCAGGCTCTGACACAGCTGCAGCTGTTCCTTTGCCGCCCTTCTGGACTAGGCTTCAGCTGTCTCCCTCCCCTCCCCCACTCCCACTCAGCTTGCAGGCCGCTTCCCTGCCTTGAAAGCATTGCTGTGGCCCTGAGGGCCACAGACCTACTGGGCTTCAAGCTCAAGGCTCTGCCTGGGCCTGCTGCTTCGGCCAGGGGCTCATTTCTTCCTGGAAAGACAAAGCCATGGCCTCACCCCACGCCTGCACTTTGCCACGGCAGGCAGCCCAGGTGTAGGAAAGGCTCTGTGGAGTCTGAAGTGCCGAGACAGGCAGATGGCACCAGAGGGTTTGGGGGCCAGGGCGTAACTGGGCTAGCCCCTCCTCCCGGAAGTCGGGGAGGCCAGGCCTTCCTAGTGCCCAGGCCACGGCTCCGGGGAGAAATCCGCCATGGAGGGCACGCGGGAGGCCCTCTGCCTGAGGTGGCAGGTGTCACGCCAGGGCCACTGCAAGCCTGGCTCGGCTTGCCCGCTTTCTCCAAAGGAGGCTGGCCGACCAGCCGAACCTGGCACCTGGGCCAGCCCCTTCCAAGGGGACGAGTTCCAGAGGATAGAGCCCTGGGGGCGGCTGCCAAGTCTCCTGGGGCGTGTGCTGGGCCCCCGTCAGAGGAGGAAGCAGCCTGGTAAACGGTGTGCCAGGCCTGAGATCTGGAGGCCTCCCACAGCCGGGTCCCTGTCCTGCCCAGGCCCCCCGAGGGAGGACGATGGTCGGGCAGTGGCGAACGTGGTGGGGCTGGCGCCGGTCCTGCCCTTGGATGCCCCGGGGAAGGGCGCCGGGGGATGGGCTGCCCCTGGCCAGGTCTGAGGGAGCGACCCAGCTCGGGGCTGTCGGGGGCAGAGAGAGAACCCCCCTCCGCCCTTTCCCTTCAGGTTCTTAGGGCTGGCCAAATCCTTCCCAAGACAGCTTGTCTGGAGAAAATCAGACCCAGCTGAAGAACATGTGTCCATGGGGGAAACCCGGGAAACTGAGTCTCCCCACACAATAGCAGAGATTCTCATCTTGCATCCTCTCCTGAGCTAATGACCAAGGTGGATGTCCCGGGTGGGCCTGTGGAATGGGAGAGGGGAGGAAGTCTATTGTCATGCAGAGGGACATGGAAAGACTTGTCTGAAGCTTATCCCCTGCACTGGAGTCAGGTCGGGAAGGGAAGGCACAGAGGGGAGCAGGAAGCGGCCTCTCTGTGGTGGGGCTGGCTCCGGGGCAGGCGTGGGGGTGATGGCTGGAAGTGGGATGGCGCGTGAGTTGGCACCAGCCAGCGGTAGAGGCCAAGACTCAGAGGTCATGGATCTCTCTCTCTGTCTCTGTCTCTCTCTCTCTCCCACAGGGAGCTGAGGAGAGTAAGGTGGCTCCCCCTACCCACCTCGCCTACCTCTCCAAGGGCCCTTCTTTCTCTGGCCACTCCGGGAGCCGTTCGGGCTTGGCTTCAACCCCCCACCCACCGCACAGGCCAAGGGCGCCTGCCTGACCGCCAGGGCCTAGGGCTGCCCTAGGGGGTCCTCAGTGAATGCCCCGCCCTCCCTCCAGGCTCTGACCCAGCTGCAGCTGTTCGTTTGCCGCCATTCTGGACTGGGCTTCAGCTGTCTCCCTCCCCTCCCACACTCCCACTCAGCTTGCAGGCCGCTTCCCTGCCTTGAAAGCATTGCTGTGGCCCTGAGGGCCACAGACCTACTGGGCTTCAAGCTCAAGGCTCTGCCTGGGCCTGCTGCTTCGGCCAGGGGCTCATTTCTTCCTGGAAAGACAAAGCCATGGCCTCACCCCACGCCTGCACTTTGCCACGGCAGGCAGCCCAGGTGTAGGAAAGGCTCTGTGGAGTCAGAAGTGCCGAGACAGGCAGATGGCACCAGAGGGTTTGGGGGCCAGGGCGTAACTGGGCTAGCCCCTCCTCCCGGAAGTCGGGGAGGCCCGGCCTTCCTAGTGCCCAGGCCACGGCTCCGGGGAGAAATCCGCCATGGAGGGCACGCGGGAGGCCCTCTGCCTGAGGTGGCAGGTGTCACGCCAGGGCCACTGCAAGCCTGGCTCGGCTTGCCTGCTTTCTCCAAAGGAGGCTGGCCGACCAGCCGAACCTGGCACCTGGGCCAGCCCCTTCCAAGGGGACGAGTTCCAGAGGATAGAGCCCTGGGGGCGGCTGCCAAGTCTCCTGGGGCGTGTGCTGGGCCCCCGTCAGAGGAGGAAGCAGCCTGGTAAACGGTGTGCCAGGCCTGAGATCTGGAGGCCTCCCACAGCCGGGTCCCTGTCCTGCCCAGGCCCCCCGAGGGAGGACGATGGTCGGGCAGTGGCGAGCGGGGTGGGGCTGGCGCCGAGCCTGCCCTTGGATGCCCCGGGGAAGGGCGCCGGGGGATGGGCTGCCCCTGGCCAGGTCTGAGGGAGCGACCCAGCTCGGGGCTGTCGGGGGCAGAGAGAGAACCCCCCTCCGCCCTTTCCCTTCAGGTTCTTAGGGCTGGCCAAATCCTTCCCAAGACAGCTTGTCTGGAGAAAATCAGACCCAGCTGAAGAACATGTGTCCATGGGGGAAACCCGGGAAACTGAGTCTCCCCACACAATAGCAGAGATTCTCATCTTGCATCCTCTCCTGAGCTAATGACCAAGGTGGATGTCCCGGGTGGGCCTGTGGAATGGGAGAGGGGAGGAAGTCTATTGTCATGCAGAGGGACATGGAAAGACTTGTCTGAAGCTTATCCCCTGCACTGGAGTCAGGTCGGGAAGGGAAGGCACAGAGGGGAGCAGGAAGCGGCCTCTCTGTGGTGGGGCTGGCTCCGGGGCAGGCGTGGGGGTGATGGCTGGAAGTGGGATGGCGCGTGAGTTGGCACCAGCCAGCGGTAGAGGCAGAGACTCAGAGGTCATGGATCTCTCTCTCTGTCTCTGTCTCTCTCTCTCTCCCTCAGGGAGCTGAGGAGAGTAAGGTGGCTCCCCCTACCCACCTCACCTACCTCTCCATGGGCCCTTCTTTCTCTGGCCGCTCCGGGAGCCCTGCGGGCTTGGCTTCAACCCTCCACCCACAGCACAGGCCAAGGGCGCCTGCGCGACCGCCGGGGCCTAGGGCTGACCTCGGGGGTCCTCAGTGAATGCCCTGCCCTCCCTCCAGGCTCTGACACAGCTGCAGCTGTTCCTTTGCCGCCCTTCTGGACTAGGCTTCAGCTGTCTCCCTCCCCTCCCCCACTCCCACTCAGCTTGCAGGCCGCTTCCCTGCCTTGAAAGCATTGCTGTGGCCCTGAGGGCCACAGACCTACTGGGCTTCAAGCTCAAGGCTCTGCCTGGGCCTGCTGCTTCGGCCAGGGGCTCATTTCTTCCTGGAAAGACAAAGCCATGGCCTCACCCCACGCCTGCACTTTGCCACGGCAGGCAGCCCAGGTGTAGGAAAGGCTCTGTGGAGTCTGAAGTGCCGAGACAGGCAGATGGCACCAGAGGGTTTGGGGGCCAGGGCGTAACTGGGCTAGCCCCTCCTCCCGGAAGTCGGGGAGGCCAGGCCTTCCTAGTGCCCAGGCCACGGCTCCGGGGAGAAATCCGCCATGGAGGGCACGCGGGAGGCCCTCTGCCTGAGGTGGCAGGTGTCACGCCAGGGCCACTGCAAGCCTGGCTCGGCTTGCCCGCTTTCTCCAAAGGAGGCTGGCCGACCAGCCGAACCTGGCACCTGGGCCAGCCCCTTCCAAGGGGACGAGTTCCAGAGGATAGAGCCCTGGGGGCGGCTGCCAAGTCTCCTGGGGCGTGTGCTGGGCCCCCGTCAGAGGAGGAAGCAGCCTGGTAAACGGGTGTGCCAGGCCTGAGATCTGGAGGCCTCCCACAGCCGGGTCCCTGTCCTGCCCAGGCCCCCCGAGGGAGGACGATGGTCGGGCAGTGGCGAACGTGGTGGGGCTGGCGCCGGTCCTGCCCTTGGATGCCCCGGGGAAGGGCGCCGGGGGATGGGCTGCCCCTGGCCAGGTCTGAGGGAGCGACCCAGCTCGGGGCTGTCGGGGGCAGAGAGAGAACCCCCCTCCGCCCTTTCCCTTCAGGTTCTTAGGGCTGGCCAAATCCTTCCCAAGACAGCTTGTCTGGAGAAAATCAGACCCAGCTGAAGAACATGTGTCCATGGGGGAAACCCGGGAAACTGAGTCTCCCCACACAATAGCAGAGATTCTCATCTTGCATCCTCTCCTGAGCTAATGACCAAGGTGGATGTCCCGGGTGGGCCTGTGGAATGGGAGAGGGGAGGAAGTCTATTGTCATGCAGAGGGACATGGAAAGACTTGTCTGAAGCTTATCCCCTGCACTGGAGTCAGGTCGGGAAGGGAAGGCACAGAGGGGAGCAGGAAGCGGCCTCTCTGTGGTGGGGCTGGCTCCGGGGCAGGCGTGGGGGTGATGGCTGGAAGTGGGATGGCGCGTGAGTTGGCACCAGCCAGCGGTAGAGGCCAAGACTCAGAGGTCATGGATCTCTCTCTCTGTCTCTGTCTCTCTCTCTCTCCCACAGGGAGCTGAGGAGAGTAAGGTGGCTCCCCCTACCCACCTCGCCTACCTCTCCAAGGGCCCTTCTTTCTCTGGCCACTCCGGGAGCCGTTCGGGCTTGGCTTCAACCCCCCACCCACCGCACAGGCCAAGGGCGCCTGCCTGACCGCCAGGGCCTAGGGCTGCCCTAGGGGGTCCTCAGTGAATGCCCCGCCCTCCCTCCAGGCTCTGACCCAGCTGCAGCTGTTCGTTTGCCGCCATTCTGGACTGGGCTTCAGCTGTCTCCCTCCCCTCCCACACTCCCACTCAGCTTGCAGGCCGCTTCCCTGCCTTGAAAGCATTGCTGTGGCCCTGAGGGCCACAGACCTACTGGGCTTCAAGCTCAAGGCTCTGCCTGGGCCTGCTGCTTCGGCCAGGGGCTCATTTCTTCCTGGAAAGACAAAGCCATGGCCTCACCCCACGCCTGCACTTTGCCACGGCAGGCAGCCCAGGTGTAGGAAAGGCTCTGTGGAGTCAGAAGTGCCGAGACAGGCAGATGGCACCAGAGGGTTTGGGGGCCAGGGCGTAACTGGGCTAGCCCCTCCTCCCGGAAGTCGGGGAGGCCCGGCCTTCCTAGTGCCCAGGCCACGGCTCCGGGGAGAAATCCGCCATGGAGGGCACGCGGGAGGCCCTCTGCCTGAGGTGGCAGGTGTCACGCCAGGGCCACTGCAAGCCTGGCTCGGCTTGCCTGCTTTCTCCAAAGGAGGCTGGCCGACCAGCCGAACCTGGCACCTGGGCCAGCCCCTTCCAAGGGGACGAGTTCCAGAGGATAGAGCCCTGGGGGCGGCTGCCAAGTCTCCTGGGGCGTGTGCTGGGCCCCCGTCAGAGGAGGAAGCAGCCTGGTAAACGGTGTGCCAGGCCTGAGATCTGGAGGCCTCCCACAGCCGGGTCCCTGTCCTGCCCAGGCCCCCCGAGGGAGGACGATGGTCGGGCAGTGGCGAGCGGGGTGGGGCTGGCGCCGAGCCTGCCCTTGGATGCCCCGGGGAAGGGCGCCGGGGGATGGGCTGCCCCTGGCCAGGTCTGAGGGAGCGACCCAGCTCGGGGCTGTCGGGGGCAGAGAGAGAACCCCCCTCCGCCCTTTCCCTTCAGGTTCTTAGGGCTGGCCAAATCCTTCCCAAGACAGCTTGTCTGGAGAAAATCAGACCCAGCTGAAGAACATGTGTCCATGGGGGAAACCCGGGAAACTGAGTCTCCCACACAATAGCAGAGATTCTCATCTTGCATCCTCTCCTGAGCTAATGACCAAGGTGGATGTCCCGGGTGGGCCTGTGGAATGGGAGAGGGGAGGAAGTCTATTGTCATGCAGAGGGACATGGAAAGACTTGTCTGAAGCTTATCCCCTGCACTGGAGTCTGGTCGGGAAGGGAAGGCACAGAGGGGAGCAGGAAGCGGCCTCTCTGTGGTGGGGCTGGCTCCGGGGCAGGCGTGGGGGTGATGGCTGGAAGTGGGATGGCGCGTGAGTTGGCACCAGCCAGCGGTAGAGGCAGAGACTCAGAGGTCATGGATCTCTCTCTCTGTCTCTGTCTCTCTCTCTCTCCCTCAGGGAGCTGAGGAGAGTAAGGTGGCTCCCCCTACCCACCTCGCCTACCTCTCCAAGGGCCTTTCTTTCTCTGGCCGCTCCGGGAGCCCTGCGGGCTTGGCTTCAACCCCCCACCCACCGCACAGGCCAAGGGCGCCTGCGCGACCGCCAGGGCATAGGGCTGACCTCGGGGGTCCTCAGTGATGCCCCGCCCTCCCTCCAGGCTCTGACCCAGCTGCAGCTGTTCCTTTGCCGCCCTTCTGGACTGGGCTTCAGCTGTCTCCCTCCCCTCCCCCACTCCCACTCAGCTTGCAGGCCGCTTCCCTGCCTTGAAAGCATTGCTGTGGCCCTGAGGGCCACAGACCTACTGGGCTTCAAGCTCAAGGCTCTGCCTGGGCCTGCTGCTTCGGCCAGGGGCTCATTTCTTCCTGGAAAGACAAAGCCATGGCCTCACCCCACGCCTGCACTTTGCCACGGCAGGCATCCCAGGTGTAGGAAAGGCTCTGTGGAGTCAGAAGTGCCGAGACAGGCAGATGGCACCAGAGGGTTTGGGGGCCAGGGCGTAACTGGGCTAGCCCCTCCTCCCGGAAGTCGGGGAGGCCAGGCCTTCCTAGTGCCCAGGCCACGGCTCCGGGGAGAAATCCGCCATGGAGGGCACGCGGGAGGCCCTCTGCCTGAGGTGGCAGGTGTCACGCCAGGGCCACTGCAAGCCTGGCTCGCCTTCCTGCTTTCTCCAAAGGAGGCTGGCCGACCAGCCGAACCTGGCACCTGGGCCAGCCCCTTCCAAGGGGACGAGTTCCAGAGGATAGAGCCCTGGGGGCGGCTGCCAAGTCTCCTGGGGCGTGTGCTGGGCCCCCGTCAGAGGAGGAAGCAGCCTGGTAAACGGTGTGCCAGGCCTGAGATCTGGAGGCCTCCCACAGCCGGGTCCCTGTCCTGCCCAGGCCCCCCGAGGGTGGACGATGGTCGGGCAGTGGCGAGCGTGGTGGGGCTGGCGCCGAGCCTGCCCTTGGATGCCCCGGGGAAGGGCGCCGGGGGATGGGCTGCCCCTGGCCAGGTCTGAGGGAGCGACCCAGCTCGGGGCTGTCAGGGGCAGAGAGAGAACCCCCCTCCGCCCTTTCCCTTCAGGTTCTTAGGGCTGGCCAAATCCTTCCCAAGACAGCTTGTCTGGAGAAAATCAGACCCAGCTGAAGAACATGTGTCCATGGGGGAAACCCGGGAAACTGAGTCTCCCCACACAATAGCAGAGATTCTCATCTTGCATCCTCTCCTGAGCTAATGACCAAGGTGGATGTCCCGGGTGGGCCTGTGGAATGGGAGAGGGGAGGAAGTCTATTGTCATGCAGAGGGACATGGAAAGACTTGTCTGAAGCTTATCCCCTGCACTGGAGTCAGGTCGGGAAGGGAAGGCACAGAGGGGAGCAGGAAGCTGCCTCTCTGTGGTGGGGCTGGCTCCGGGGCAGGCGTGGGGGTGATGGCTGGAAGTGGGATGGCGCGTGAGTTGGCACCAGCCAGCGGTAGAGGCAGAGACTCAGAGGTCATGGATCTCTCTCTCTGTCTCTGTCTCTCTCTCTCTCCCTCAGGGAGCTGAGGAGAGTAAGGTGGCTCCCCCTACCCACCTCGCCTACCTCTCCAAGGGCCCTTCTTTCTCTGGCCACTCCGGGAGCCCTGTGGGCTTGGCTTCAACCCCCCACCCACCGCACAGGCCAAGGGCGCCTGCGCGACCTCCAGGGCCTAGGGCTGACCTCGGGGGTCCTCAGTGAATGCCCCGCCCTCCCTCCAGGCTCTGACCCAGCTGCAGCTGTTCCTTTGCCGCCCTTCTGGACTCGGCTTCAGCTGTCTCCCTCCCCTCCCCCACTCCCACTCAGCTTGCAGGCCGCTTCCCTGCCTTGAAAGCATTGCTGTGGCCCTGAGGGCCACAGACCTACTGGGCTTCAAGCTCAAGGCACTGCCTGGGCCTGCTGCTTCGGCCAGGGGCTCATTTCTTCCTGGAAAGACAAAGCCATGGCCTCACCCCACGCCTGCACTTTGCCACGGCAGGCAGCCCAGGTGTAGGAAAGGCTCTGTGGAGTCAGAAGTGCCGAGACAGGCAGATGGCACCAGAGGGTTTGGGGGCCAGGGCGTAACTGGGCTAGCCCCTCCTCCCGGAAGTCGGGGAGGCCCGGCCTTCCTAGTGCCCAGGCCACGGCTCCGGGGAGAAATCCGCCATGGAGGGCACGCGGGAGGCCCTCTGCCTGAGGTGGCAGGTGTCACGCCAGGGCCACTGCAAGCCTGTCTCGGCTTGCCTGCTTTCTCCAAAGGAGGCTGGCCGACCAGCCGAACCTGGCACCTGGGCCAGCCCCTTCCAAGGGGACGAGTTCCAGAGGATAGAGCCCTGGGGGCGGCTGCCAAGTCTCCTGGGGCGTGTGCTGGGCCCCCGTCAGAGGAGGAAGCAGCCTGGTAAACGGTGTGCCAGGCCTGAGATCTGGAGGCCTCCCACAGCCGGGTCCCTGTCCTGCCCAGGCCCCCCGAGGGAGGACGATGGTCGGGCAGTGGCGAGCGGGGTGGGGCTGGCGCCGAGCCTGCCCTTGGATGCCCCGGGGAAGGGCGCCGGGGGATGGGCTGCCCCTGGCCAGGTCTGAGGGAGCGACCCAGCTCAGGGCTGTCGGGGGCAGAGAGAGAACCCCCCTCCGCCCTTTCCCTTCAGGTTCTTAGGGCTGGCCAAATCCTTCCCAAGACAGCTTGTCTGGAGAAAATCAGACCCAGCTGAAGAACATGTGTCCATGGGGGAAACCCGGGAAACTGAGTCTCCCTACACAATAGCAGAGATTCTCATCTTGCATCCTCTCCTGAGCTAATGACCAAGGTGGATGTCCCGGGTGGGCCTGTGGAATGGGAGAGGGGAGGAAGTCTATTGTCATGCAGAGGGACATGGAAAGACTTGTCTGAAGCTTATCCCCTGCACTGGAGTCAGGTCGGGAAGGGAAGGCACAGAGGGGAGCAGGAAGCGGCCTCTCTGTGGTGGGGCTGGCTCCGGGGCAGGCGTGGGGGTGATGGCTGGAAGTGGGATGGCGCGTGAGTTGGCACCAGCCAGCGGTAGAGGCAGAGACTCAGAGGTCATGGATCTCTCTCTCTGTCTCTGTCTCTCTCTCTCTCCCTCAGGGAGCTGAGGAGAGTAAGGTGGCTCCCCCTACCCACCTCGCCTACCTCTCCAAGGGCCCTTCTTTCTCTGGCCGCTCCGGGAGCCCTGCGGGCTTGGCTTCAATCCTCCACCCACCGCACAGGCCAAGGGCGCCTGCGCGACCGCCGGGGCCTAGGGCTGACCTCGGGGGTCCTTAGTGAATGCCACGCCTTCCCTCCAGGCTCTGACCCAGCTGCAGCTGTTCCTTTGCCGCCCTTCTGGACTCGGCTTCAGCTGTCTCCCTCCCCTCCCCCACTCCCACTCAGCTTGCAGGCCGCTTCCCTGCCTTGAAAGCATTGCTGTGGCCCTGAGGGCCACAGACCTACTGGGCTTCAAGCTCAAGGCTCTGCCTGGGCCTGCTGCTTCGGCCAGGGGCTCATTTCTTCCTGGAAAGACAAAGCCATGGCCTCACCCCACGCCTGCACTTTGCCACGGCAGGCAGCCCAGGTGTAGGAAAGGCTCTGTGGAGTCAGAAGTGCCGAGACAGGCAGATGGCACCAGAGGGTTTGGGGGCCAGGGCGTAACTGGGCTAGCCCCTCCTCCCGGAAGTCGGGGAGGCCCGGCCTTCCTAGTGCCCAGGCCACGGCTCCGGGGAGAAATCCGCCATGGAGGGCACGCGGGAGGCCCTCTGCCTGAGGTGGCAGGTGTCACGCCAGGGCCACTGCAAGCCTGGCTCGGCTTGCCTGCTTTCTCCAAAGGAGGCTGGCCGACCAGCCGAACCTGGCACCTGGGCCAGCCCCTTCCAAGGGGACGAGTTCCAGAGGATAGAGCCCTGGGGGCGGCTGCCAAGTCTCCTGGGGCATGTGCTGGGCCCCCGTCAGAGGAGGAAGCAGCCTGGTAAACGGTGTGCCAGGCCTGAGATCTGGAGGCCTCCCACAGCCGGGTCCCTGTCCTGCCCAGGCCCCCCGAGGGAGGACGATGGTCGGGCAGTGGTGAACGTGGTGGGGCTGGCGCCGAGCCTGCCCTTGGATGCCCCGGGGAAGGGCGCCGGGGGATGGGCTGCCCCTGGCCAGGTCTGAGGGAGCGACCCAGCTCGGGGCTGTCGGGGGCAGAGAGAGAACCCCCCTCCGCCCTTTCCCTTCAGGTTCTTAGGGCTGGCCAAATCCTTCCCAAGACAGCTTGTCTGGAGAAAATCAGACCCAGCTGAAGAACATGTGTCCATGGGGGAAACCCGGGAAACTGAGTCTCCCCACACAATAGCAGAGATTCTCATCTTGCATCCTCTCCTGAGCTAATGACCAAGGTGGATGTCCCGGGTGGGCCTGTGGAATGGGAGAGGGGAGGAAGTCTATTGTCATGCAGAGGGACATGGAAAGACTTGTCTGAAGCTTATCCCCTGCACTGGAGTCAGGTCGGGAAGGGAAGGCACAGAGGGGAGCAGGAAGCGGCCTCTCTGTGGTGGGGCTGGCTCCGGGGCAGGCGTGGGGGTGATGGCTGGAAGTGGGATGGCGCGTGAGTTGGCACCAGCCAGCGGTAGAGGCAGAGACTCAGAGGTCATGGATCTCTCTCTCTGTCTCTGTCTCTCTCTCTCTCCCTCAGGGAGCTGAGGAGAGTAAGGTGGCTCCCCCTACCCACCTCGCCTACCTCTCCAAGGGCCTTTCTTTCTCTGGCCGCTCCGGGAGCCCTGCGGGCTTGGCTTCAACCCCCCACCCACCGCACAGGCCAAGGGCGCCTGCGCGACCGCCAGGGCCTAGGGCTGACCTCGGGGGTCCTCAGTGAATGCCCCGCCCTCCCTCCAGGCTCTGACCCAGCTGCAGCTGTTCCTTTGCCGCCCTTCTGGACTCGGCTTCAGCTGTCTCCCTCCCCTCCCCCACTCCCACTCAGCTTGCAGGCCGCTTCCCTGCCTTGAAAGCATTGCTGTGGCCCTGAGGGCCACAGACCTACTGGGCTTCAAGCTCAAGGCTCTGCCTGGGCCTGCTGCTTCGGCCAGGGGCTCATTTCTTCCTGGAAAGACAAAGCCATGGCCTCACCCCACGCCTGCACTTTGCCACGGCAGGCAGCCCAGGTGTAGGAAAGGCTCTGTGGAGTCAGAAGTGCCGAGACAGGCAGATGGCACCAGAGGGTTTGGGGGCCAGGGCGTAACTGGGCTAGCCCCTCCTCCCGGAAGTCGGGGAGGCCCGGCCTTCCTAGTGCCCAGGCCACGGCTCCGGGGAGAAATCCGCCATGGAGGGCACGCGGGAGGCCCTCTGCCTGAGGTGGCAGGTGTCACGCCAGGGCCACTGCAAGCCTGGCTCGGCTTGCCTGCTTTCTCCAAAGGAGGCTGGCCGACCAGCCGAACCTGGCACCTGGGCCAGCCCCTTCCAAGGGGACGAGTTCCAGAGGATAGAGCCCTGGGGGCGGCTGCCAAGTCTCCTGGGGCGTGTGCTGGGCCCCCGTCAGAGGAGGAAGCAGCCTGGTAAACGGTGTGCCAGGCATGAGATCTGGAGGCCTCCCACAGCCGGGTCCCTGTCCTGCCCAGGCCCCCCGAGGGAGGACGATGGTCGGGCAGTGGCGAGCGTGGTGGGGCTGGCGCCGAGCCTGCCCTTGGATGCCCCGGGGAAGGGCGCCGGGGGATGGGCTGCCCCTGGCCAGGTCTGAGGGAGCGACCCAGCTCGGGGCTGTCGGGGGCAGAGAGAGAACCCCCCTCCGCCCTTTCCCTTCAGGTTCTTAGGGCTGGCCAAATCCTTCCCAAGACAGCTTGTCTGGAGAAAATCAGACCCAGCTGAAGAACATGTGTCCATGGGGGAAACCCGGGAAACTGAGTCTCCCCACACAATAGCAGAGATTCTCATCTTGCATCCTCTCCTGAGCTAATGACCAAGGTGGATGTCCCGGGTGGGCCTGTGGAATGGGAGAGGGGAGGAAGTCTATTGTCATGCAGAGGGACATGGAAAGACTTGTCTGAAGCTTATCCCCTGCACTGGAGTCAGGTCGGGAAGGGAAGGCACAGAGGGGAGCAGGAAGCGGCCTCTCTGTGGTGGGGCTGGCTCCGGGGCAGGCGTGGGGGTGATGGCTGGAAGTGGGATGGCGCGTGAGTTGGCACCAGCCAGCGGTAGAGGCAGAGACTCAGAGGTCATGGATCTCTCTCTCTGTCTCTGTCTCTCTCTCTCTCCCTCAGGGAGCTGAGGAGAGTAAGGTGGCTCCCCCTACCCACCTCGCCTACCTCTCCAAGGGCCTTTCTTTCTCTGGCCGCTCCGGGAGCCCTGCAGGCTTGGCTTCAACCCCCCACCCACCGCACAGGCCAAGGGCGCCTGCGCGACCGCCAGGGCCTAGGGCTGACCTCGGGGGTCCTCAGTGAATGCCCCGCCCTCCCTCCAGGCTCTGACCCAGCTGCAGCTGTTCCTTTGCCGCCCTTCTGGACACGGATTCAGCTGTCTCCCTCCCCTCCCCCACTCCCACTCAGCTTGCAGGCCGCTTCCCTGCCTTGAAAGCATTGCTGTGGCCCTGAGGGCCACAGACCTACTGGGCTTCAAGCTCAAGGCTCTGCCTGGGCCTGCTGCTTCGGCCAGGGGCTCATTTCTTCCTGGAAAGACAAAGCCATGGCCTCACCCCACGCCTGCACTTTGCCACGGCAGGCAGCCCAGGTGTAGGAAAGGCTCTGTGGAGTCAGAAGTGCCGAGACAGGCAGATGGCACCAGAGGGTTTGGGGGCCAGGGCGTAACTGGGCTAGCCCCTCCTCCCGGAATTCGGGGAGGCCCGGCCTTCCTAGTGCCCAGGCCACGGCTCCGGGGAGAAATCCGCCATGGAGGGCACGCGGGAGGCCCTCTGCCTGAGGTGGCAGGTGTCACGCCAGGGCCACTGCAAGCCTGGCTCGGCTTGCCTGCTTTCTCCAAAGGAGGCTGGCCGACCAGCCGAACCTGGCACCTGGGCCAGCCCCTTCCAAGGGGACGAGTTCCAGAGGATAGAGCCCTGGGGGCGGCTGCCAAGTCTCCTGGGGCGTGTGCTGGGCCCCCGTCAGAGGAGGAAGCAGCCTGGTAAACGGTGTGCCAGGCCTGAGATCTGGAGGCCTCCCACAGCCGGGTCCCTGTCCTGCCCAGGCCCCCCGAGGGAGGACGATGGTCGGGCAGTGGCGAGCGTGGTGGGGCTGGCGCCGAGCCTGCCCTTGGATGCCCCGGGGAAGGGCGCCGGGGGATGGGCTGCCCCTGGCCAGGTCTGAGGGAGCGACCCAGCTCGGGGCTGTCGGGGGCAGAGAGAGAACCCCCCTCCGCCCTTTCCCTTCAGGTTCTTAGGGCTGGCCAAATCCTTCCCAAGACAGCTTGTCTGGAGAAAATCAGACCCAGCTGAAGAACATGTGTCCATGGGGGAAACCCGGGAAACTGAGTCTCCCCACACAATAGCACAGATTCTCATCTTGCATCCTCTCCTGAGCTAATGACCAAGGTGGATGTCCCGGGTGGGCCTGTGGAATGGGAGAGGGGAGGAAGTCTATTGTCATGCAGAGGGACATGGAAAGACTTGTCTGAAGCTTATCCCCTGCACTGGAGTCAGGTCGGGAAGGGAAGGCACAGAGGGGAGCAGGAAGCGGCCTCTCTGTGGTGGGGCTGGCTCCGGGGCAGGCGTGGGGGTGATGGCTGGAAGTGGGATGGCGCGTGAGTTGGCACCAGCCAGCGGTAGAGGCAGAGACTCAGAGGTCATGGATCTCTCTCTCTGTCTCTGTCTCTCTCTCTCTCCCTCAGGGAGCTGAGGAGAGTAAGGTGGCTCCCCCTACCCACCTCGCCTACCTCTCCAAGGGCCCTTATTCTCTGGCCGCTCCGGGAGCCCTGCGGGCTTGGCTTCAACCCCCCACCCACCGCACAGGCCAAGGGCGCCTGCGCGACCGCCAGGGCCTAGGGCTGACCTCGGGGGTCCTCAGTGAATGCCCCGCCCTCCCTCCAGGCTCTGACCCAGCTGCAGCTGTTCCTTTGCCGCCCTTCTGGACTCGGCTTCAGCTGTCTCCCTCCCCTCCCCCACTCCCACTCAGCTTGCAGGCCGCTTCCCTGCCTTGAAAGCATTGCTCTGGCCCTGAGGACCACAGACCTACTGGGCTTCAAGCTCAAGGCTCTGCCTGGGCCTGCTGCTTCGGCCAGGGGCTCATTTCTTCCTGGAAAGACAAAGCCATGGCCTCACCCCACGCCTGCACTTTGCCACGGCAGGCAGCCCAGGTGTAGGAAAGGCTCTGTGGAGTCAGAAGTGCCGAGACAGGCAGATGGCACCAGAGGGTTTGGGGGCCAGGGCGTAACTGGGCTAGCCCCTCCTCCCGGAAGTCGGGGAGGCCCGGCCTTCCTAGTGCCCAGGCCACGGCTCCGGGGAGAAATCCGCCATGGAGGGCACGCGGGAGGCCCTCTGCCTGAGGTGGCAGGTGTCACGCCAGGGCCACTGCAAGCCTGGCTCGGCTTGCCTGCTTTCTCCAAAGGAGGCTGGCCGACCAGCCGAACCTGGCACCTGGGCCAGCCCCTTCCAAGGGGACGAGTTCCAGAGGATAGAGCCCTGGGGGCGGCTGCCAAGTCTCCTGGGGCGTGTGCTGGGCCCCCGTCAGAGGAGGAAGCAGCCTGGTAAACGGTGTGCCAGGCCTGAGATCTGGAGGCCTCCCACAGCCGGGTCCCTGTCCTGCCCAGGCCCCCCGAGGGAGGACGATGGTCGGGCAGTGGCGAGCGTGGTGGGGCTGGCGCCGAGCCTGCCCTTGGATGCCCCGGGGAAGGGCGCCGGGGGATGGGCTGCCCCTGGCCAGGTCTGAGGGAGCGACCCAGCTCGGGGCTGTCGGGGGCAGAGAGAGAACCCCCCTCCGCCCTTTCCCTTCAGGTTCTTAGGGCTGGCCAAATCCTTCCCAAGACAGCTTGTCTGGAGAAAATCAGACCCAGCTGAAGAACATGTGTCCATGGGGGAAACCCGGGAAACTGAGTCTCCCCACACAATAGCAGAGATTCTCATCTTGCATCCTCTCCTGAGCTAATGACCAAGGTGGATGTCCCGGGTGGGCCTGTGGAATGGGAGAGGGGAGGAAGTCTATTGTCATGCAGAGGGACATGGAAAGACTTGTCTGAAGCTTATCCCCTGCACTGGAGTCAGGTCGGGAAGGGAAGGCACAGAGGGGAGCAGGAAGCGGCCTCTCTGTGGTGGGGCTGGCTCCGGGGCAGGCGTGGGGGTGATGGCTGGAAGTGGGATGGCGCGTGAGTTGGCACCAGCCAGCGGTAGAGGCAGAGACTCAGAGGTCATGGATCTCTCTCTCTGTCTCTGTCTCTCTCTCTCTCCCTCAGGGAGCTGAGGAGAGTAAGGTGGCTCCCCCTACCCACCTCGCCTACCTCTCCAAGGGCCCTTCTTTCTCTGGCCGCTCCGGGAGCCCTGCGGGCTTGGCTTCAACCCCCCACCCACCGCACAGGCCAAGGGCGCCTGCGCGACCGCCAGGGCCTAGGGCTGACCTCGGGGGTCCTCAGTGAATGCCCCGCCCTCCCTCCAGGCTCTGACCCAGCTGCAGCTGTTCCTTTGCCGCCCTTCTGGACTCGGCTTCAGCTGTCTCCCTCCCCTCCCCCACTCCCACTCAGCTTGCAGGCCGCTTCCCTGCCTTGAAAGCATTGCTCTGGCCCTGAGGACCACAGACCTACTGGGCTTCAAGCTCAAGGCTCTGCCTGGGCCTGCTGCTTCGGCCAGGGGCTCATTTCTTCCTGGAAAGACAAAGCCATGGCCTCACCCCACGCCTGCACTTTGCCACGGCAGGCAGCCCAGGTGTAGGAAAGGCTCTGTGGAGTCAGAAGTGCCGAGACAGGCAGATGGCACCAGAGGGTTTGGGGGCCAGGGCGTAACTGGGCTAGCCCCTCCTCCCGGAAGTCGGGGAGGCCCGGCCTTCCTAGTGCCCAGGCCACGGCTCCGGGGAGAAATCCGCCATGGAGGGCACGCGGGAGGCCCTCTGCCTGAGGTGGCAGGTGTCACGCCAGGGCCACTGCAAGCCTGGCTCGGCTTGCCTGCTTTCTCCAAAGGAGGCTGGCCGACCAGCCGAACCTGGCACCTGGGCCAGCCCCTTCCAAGGGGACGAGTTCCAGAGGATAGAGCCCTGGGGGCGGCTGCCAAGTCTCCTGGGGCGTGTGCTGGGCCCCCGTCAGAGGAGGAAGCAGCCTGGTAAACGGTGTGCCAGGCCTGAGATCTGGAGGCCTCCCACAGCCGGGTCCCTGTCCTGCCCAGGCCCCCCGAGGGAGGACGATGGTCGGGCAGTGGCGAGCGTGGTGGGGCTGGTGCCGAGCCTGCCCTTGGATGCCCCGGGGAAGGGCGCCGGGGGATGGGCTGCCCCTGGCCAGGTCTGAGGGAGCGACCCAGCTCGGGGCTGTCGGGGGCAGAGAGAGAACCCCCCTCCGCCCTTTCCCTTCAGGTTCTTAGGGCTGGCCAAATCCTTCCCAAGACAGCTTGTCTGGAGAAAATCAGACCCAGCTGAAGAACATGTGTCCATGGGGGAAACCCGGGAAACTGAGTCTCCCCACACAATAGCAGAGATTCTCATCTTGCATCCTCTCCTGAGCTAATGACCAAGGTGGATGTCCCGGGTGGGCCTGTGGAATGGGAGAGGGGAGGAAGTCTATTGTCATGCAGAGGGACATGGAAAGACTTGTCTGAAGCTTATCCCCTGCACTGGAGTCAGGTCGGGAAGGGAAGGCACAGAGGGGAGCAGGAAGCGGCCTCTCTGTGGTGGGGCTGGCTCCGGGGCAGGCGTGGGGGTGATGGCTGGAAGTGGGATGGCGCGTGAGTTGGCACCAGCCAGCGGTAGAGGCAGAGACTCAGAGGTCATGGATCTCTCTCTCTGTCTCTGTCTCTCTCTCTCTCCCTCAGGGAGCTGAGGAGAGTAAGGTGGCTCCCCCTACCCACCTAGCCTACCTCTCCAAGGGCCCTTCTTTCTCTGGCCGCTCCGGGAGCCCTGCGGGCTTGGCTTCAACCCCCCACCCACCGCACAGGCCAAGGGCGCCTGCGCGACCGCCAGGGCCTAGGGCTGACCTCGGGGGTCCTAAGTGAATGCCCCGCCCTCCCTCCAGGCTCTGACCCAGCTGCAGCTGTTCCTTTGCCGCCCTTCTGGACTCGGCTTCAGCTGTCTCCCTCCCCTCCCCCACTCCCACTCAGCTTGCAGGCCGCTTCCCTGCCTTGAAAGCATTGCTCTGGCCCTGAGGGCCACAGACCTACTGGGCTTCAAGCTCAAGGCTCTGCCTGGGCCTGCTGCTTCGGCCAGGGGCTCATTTCTTCCTGGAAAGACAAAGCCATGGCCTCACCCCACGCCTGCACTTTGCCACGGCAGGCAGCCCAGGTGTAGGAAAGGCTCTGTGGAGTCAGAAGTGCCGAGACAGGCAGATGGCACCAGAGGGTTTGGGGGCCAGGGCGTAACTGGGCTAGCCCCTCCTCCCGGAAGTCGGGGAGGCCCGGCCTTCCTAGTGCCCAGGCCACGGCTCCGGGGAGAAATCCGCCATGGAGGGCACGCGGGAGGCCCTCTGCCTGAGGTGGCAGGTGTCACGCCAGGGCCACTGCAAGCCTGGCTCGGCTTGCCTGCTTTCTCCAAAGGAGGCTGGCCGACCAGCCGAACCTGGCACCTGGGCCAGCCCCTTCCAAGGGGACGAGTTCCAGAGGATAGAGCCCTGGGGGCGGCTGCCAAGTCTCCTGGGGCGTGTGCTGGGCCCCCGTCAGAGGAGGAAGCAGCCTGGTAAACGGTGTGCCAGGCCTGAGATCTGGAGGCCTCCCACAGCCGGGTCCCTGTCCTGCCCAGGCCCCCCGAGGGAGGACGATGGTCGGGCAGTGGCGAGCGTGGTGGGGCTGGCGCCGAGCCTGCCCTTGGATGCCCCGGGTAAGGGCGCCGGGGGATGGGCTGCCCCTGGGCAGGTCTGAGGGAGCGACCCAGCTCGGGGCTGTCGGGGGCAGAGAGAGAACCCCCCTCCGCCCTTTCCCTTCAGGTTCTTAGGGCTGGCCAAATCCTTCCCAAGACAGCTTGTCTGGAGAAAATCAGACCCAGCTGAAGAACATGTGTCCATGGGGGAAACCCGGGAAACTGAGTCTCCCCACACAATAGCAGAGATTCTCATCTTGCATCCTCTCCTGAGCTAATGACCAAGGTGGATGTCCCGGGTGGGCCTGTGGAATGGGAGAGGGGAGGAAGTCTATTGTCATGCAGAGGGACATGGAAAGACTTGTCTGAAGCTTATCCCCTGCACTGGAGTCAGGTCGGGAAGGGAAGGCACAGAGGGGAGCAGGAAGCGGCCTCTCTGTGGTGGGGCTGGCTCCGGGGCAGGCGTGGGGGTGATGGCTGGAAGTGGGATGGCGCGTGAGTTGGCACCAGCCAGCGGTAGAGGCAGAGACTCAGAGGTCATGGATCTCTCTCTCTGTCTCTGTCTCTCTCTCTCTCCCTCAGGGAGCTGAGGAGAGTAAGGTGGCTCCCCCTACCCACCTCGCCTACCTCTCCAAGGGCCCTTCTTTCTCTGGCCGCTCCGGGAGCCCTGCGGGCTTGGCTTCAACCCCCCACCCACCGCACAGGCCAAGGGCGCCTGCGCGACCGCCAGGGCCTAGGGCTGACCTCGGGGGTCCTCAGTGAATGCCCCGCCCTCCCTCCAGGCTCTGACCCAGCTGCAGCTGTTCCTTTGCCGCCCTTCTGGACTTGGCTTCAGCTGTCTCCCTCCCCTCCCCCACTCCCACTCAGCTTGCAGGCCGCTTCCCTGCCTTGAAAGCATTGCTCTGGCCCTGAGGGCCACAGACCTACTGGGCTTCAAGCTCAAGGCTCTGCCTGGGCCTGCTGCTTCGGCCAGGGGCTCATTTCTTCCTGGAAAGACAAAGCCATGGCCTCACCCCACGCCTGCACTTTGCCACGGCAGGCAGCCCAGGTGTAGGAAAGGCTCTGTGGAGTCAGAAGTGCCGAGACAGGCAGATGGCACCAGAGGGTTTGGGGGCCAGGGCGTAACTGGGCTAGCCCCTCCTCCCGGAAGTCGGGGAGGCCCGGCCTTCCTAGTGCCCAGGCCACGGCTCCGGGGAGAAATCCGCCATGGAGGGCACGCGGGAGGCCCTCTGCCTGAGGTGGCAGGTGTCACGCCAGGGCCACTGCAAGCCTGGCTCGGCTTGCCTGCTTTCTCCAAAGGAGGCTGGCCGACCAGCCGAACCTGGCACCTGGGCCAGCCCCTTCCAAGGGGACGAGTTCCAGAGGATAGAGCCCTGGGGGCGGCTGCCAAGTCTCCTGGGGCGTGTGCTGGGCCCCCGTCAGAGGAGGAAGCAGCCTGGTAAACGGTGTGCCAGGCCTGAGATCTGGAGGCCTCCCACAGCCGGGTCCCTGTCCTGCCCAGGCCCCCCGAGGGAGGACGATGGTCGGGCAGTGGCGAGCGGGGTGGGGCTGGCGCCGAGCCTGCCCTTGGATGCCCCGGGGAAGGGCGCCGGGGGATGGGCTGCCCCTGGCCAGGTCTGAGGGAGCGACCCAGCTCGGGGCTGTCGGGGGCAGAGAGAGAACCCCCCTCCGCCCTTTCCCTTCAGGTTCTTAGGGCTGGCCAAATCCTTCCCAAGACAGCTTATCTGGAGAAAATCAGACCCAGCTGAAGAACATGTGTCCATGGGGGAAACCCGGGAAACTGAGTCTCCCCACACAATAGCAGAGATTCTCATCTTGCATCCTCTCCTGAGCTAATGACCAAGGTGGATGTCCCGGGTGGGCCTGTGGAATGGGAGAGGGGAGGAAGTCTATTGTCATGCAGAGGGACATGGAAAGACTTGTCTGAAGCTTATCCCCTGCACTGGAGTCAGGTCGGGAAGGGAAGGCACAGAGGGGAGCAGGAAGCGGCCTCTCTGTGGTGGGGCTGGCTCCGGGGCAGGCGTGGGGGTGATGGCTGGAAGTGGGATGGCGCGTGAGTTGGCACCAGCCAGCGGTAGAGGCAGAGACTCAGAGGTCATGGATCTCTCTCTCTGTCTCTGTCTCTCTCTCTCTCCCTCAGGGAGCTGAGGAGAGTAAGGTGGCTCCCCCTACCCACCTCGCCTACCTCTCCAAGGGCCCTTCTTTCTCTGGCCGCTCCGGGAGCCCTGCGGGCTTGGCTTCAACCCCCCACCCACCGCACAGGCCAAGGGCGCCTGCGCGACCGCCAGGGCATAGGGCTGACCTCGGGGGTCCTCAGTGAATGCCCCGCCCTCCCTCCAGGCTCTGACCCAGCTGCAGCTGTTCCTTTGCCGCCCTTCTGGACTGGGCTTCAGCTGTCTCCCTCCCCTCCCCCACTCCCACTCAGCTTGCAGGCCGCTTCCCTGCCTTGAAAGCATTGCTCTGGCCCTGAGGGCCACAGACCTACTGGGCTTCAAGCTCAAGGCTCTGCCTGGGCCTGCTGCTTCGGCCAGGGGCTCATTTCTTCCTGGAAAGACAAAGCCATGGCCTCACCCCACGCCTGCACTTTGCCACGGCAGGCAACCCAGGTGTAGGAAAGGCTCTGTGGAGTCAGAAGTGCCGAGACAGGCAGATGGCACCAGAGGGTTTGGGGGCCAGGGCGTAACTGGGCTAGCCCCTCCTCCCGGAAGTCGGGGAGGCCCGGCCTTCCTAGTGCCCAGGCCACGGCTCCGGGGAGAAATCCGCCATGGAGGGCACGCGGGAGGCCCTCTGCCTGAGGTGGCAGGTGTCACGCCAGGGCCACTGCAAGCCTGGCTCGGCTTGCCTGCTTTCTCCAAAGGAGGCTGGCCGACCAGCCGAACCTGGCACCTGGGCCAGCCCCTTCCAAGGGGACGAGTTCCAGAGGATAGAGCCCTGGGGGCGGCTGCCAAGTCTCCTGGGGCGTGTGCTGGGCCCCCGTCAGAGGAGGAAGCAGCCTGGTAAACGGTGTGCCAGGCCTGAGATCTGGAGGCCTCCCACAGCCGGGTCCCTGTCCTGCCCAGGCCCCCCGAGGGAGGACGATGGTCGGGCAGTGGCGAGCGGGGTGGGGCTGGCGCCGAGCCTGCCCTTGGATGCCCCGGGGAAGGGCTCCGGGGGATGGGCTGCCCCTGGCCAGGTCTGAGGGAGCGACCCAGCTCGGGGCTGTCGGGGGCAGAGAGAGAACCCCCCTCCGCCCTTTCCCTTCAGGTTCTTAGGGCTGGCCAAATCCTTCCCAAGACAGCTTGTCTGGAGAAAATCAGACCCAGCTGAAGAACATGTGTCCATGGGGGAAACCCGGGAAACTGAGTCTCCCCACACAATAGCAGAGATTCTCATCTTGCATCCTCTCCTGAGCTAATGACCAAGGTGGATGTCCCGGGTGGGCCTGTGGAATGGGAGAGGGGAGGAAGTCTATTGTCATGCAGAGGGACATGGAAAGACTTGTCTGAAGCTTATCCCCTGCACTGGAGTCAGGTCGGGAAGGGAAGGCACAGAGGGGAGCAGGAAGCGGCCTCTCTGTGGTGGGGCTGGCTCCGGGGCAGGCGTGGGGGTGATGGCTGGAAGTGGGATGGCGCGTGAGTTGGCACCAGCCAGCGGTAGAGGCAGAGACTCAGAGGTCATGGATCTCTCTCTCTGTCTCTGTCTCTCTCTCTCTCCCTCAGGGAGCTGAGGAGAGTAAGGTGGCTCCCCCTACCCACCTCGCCTACCTCTCCAAGGGCCCTTCTTTCTCTGGCCGCTCCGGGAGCCCTGCGGGCTTGGCTTCAACCCCCCACCCACCACACAGGCCAAGGGCGCCTGCGCGACCGCCAGGGCCTAGGGCTGACCTCGGGGGTCCTAAGTGAATGCCCCGCCCTCCCTCCAGGCTCTGACCCAGCTGCAGCTGTTCCTTTGCCGCCCTTCTGGACTCGGCTTCAGCTGTCTCCCTCCCCTCCCCCAGTCCCACTCAGCTTGCAGGCCGCTTCCCTGCCTTGAAAGCATTGCTCTGGCCCTGAGGGCCACAGACCTACTGGGCTTCAAGCTCAAGGCTCTGCCTGGGCCTGCTGCTTCGGCCAGGGGCTCATTTCTTCCTGGAAAGACAAAGCCATGGCCTCACCCCACGCCTGCACTTTGCCACGGCAGGCAGCCCAGGTGTAGGAAAGGCTCTGTGGAGTCAGAAGTGCCGAGACAGGCAGATGGCACCAGAGGGTTTGGGGGCCAGGGCGTAACTGGGCTAGCCCCTCCTCCCGGAAGTCGGGGAGGCCCGGCCTTCCTAGTGCCCAGGCCACGGCTCCGGGGAGAAATCCGCCATGGAGGGCACGCGGGAGGCCCTCTGCCTGAGGTGGCAGGTGTCACGCCAGGGCCACTGCAAGCCTGGCTCGGCTTGCCTGCTTTCTCCAAAGGAGGCTGGCCGACCAGCCGAACCTGGCACCTGGGCCAGCCCCTTCCAAGGGGACGAGTTCCAGAGGATAGAGCCCTGGGGGCGGCTGCCAAGTCTCCTGGGGCGTGTGCTGGGCCCCCGTCAGAGGAGGAAGCAGCCTGGTAAACGGTGTGCCAGGCCTGAGATCTGGAGGCCTCCCACAGCCGGGTCCCTGTCCTGCCCAGGCCCCCCGAGGGAGGACGATGGTCGGGCAGTGGCGAGCGTGGTGGGGCTGGCGCCGAGCCTGCCCTTGGATGCCCCGGGGAAGGGCGCCGGGGGATGGGCTGCCCCTGGCCAGGTCTGAGGGAGCGACCCAGCTCGGGGCTGTCGGGGGCAGAGAGAGAACCCCCCTCCGCCCTTTCCCTTCAGGTTCTTAGGGCTGGCCAAATCCTTCCCAAGACAGCTTGTCTGGAGAAAATCAGACCCAGCTGAAGAACATGTGTCCATGGGGGAAACCCGGGAAACTGAGTCTCCCCACACAATAGCAGAGATTCTCATCTTGCATCCTCTCCTGAGCTAATGACCAAGGTGGATGTCCCGGGTGGGCCTGTGGAATGGGAGAGGGGAGGAAGTCTATTGTCATGCAGAGGGACATGGAAAGACTTGTCTGAAGCTTATCCCCTGCACTGGAGTCAGGTCGGGAAGGGAAGGCACAGAGGGGAGCAGGAAGCGGCCTCTCTGTGGTGGGGCTGGCTCCGGGGCAGGCGTGGGGGTGATGGCTGGAAGTGGGATGGCGCGTGAGTTGGCACCAGCCAGCGGTAGAGGCAGAGACTCAGAGGTCATGGATCTCTCTCTCTGTCTCTGTCTCTCTCTCTCTCCTTCAGGGAGCTGAGGAGAGTAAGGTGGCTCCCCCTACCCACCTCGCCTACCTCTCCAAGGGCCCTTCTTTCTCTGGCCGCTCCGGGAGCCCTGCGGGCTTGGCTTCAACCCCCCACCCACCGCACAGGCCAAGGGCGCCTGCGCGACCGCCAGGGCCTAGGGCTGACCTCGGGGGTCCTCAGTGAATGCCCCGCCCTCCCTCCAGGCTCTGACCCAGCTGCAGCTGTTCCTTTGCCGCCCTTCTGGACTCGGCTTCAGCTGTCTCCCTCCCCTCCCCCACTCCCACTCAGCTTGCAGGCCGCTTCCCTGCCTTGAAAGCATTGCTCTGGCCCTGAGGGCCACAGACCTACTGGGCTTCAAGCTCAAGGCTCTGCCTGGGCCTGCTGCTTCGGCCAGGGGCTCATTTCTTCCTGGAAAGACAAAGCCATGGCCTCACCCCACGCCTGCACTTTGCCACGGCAGGCAGCCCAGGTGTAGGAAAGGCTCTGTGGAGTCAGAAGTGCCGAGACAGGCAGATGGCACCAGAGGGTTTGGGGGCCAGGGCGTAACTGGGCTAGCCCCTCCTCCCGGAAGTCGGGGAGGCCCGGCCTTCCTAGTGCCCAGGCCACGGCTCCGGGGAGAAATCCGCCATGGAGGGCACGCGGGAGGCCCTCTGCCTGAGGTGGCAGGTGTCACGCCAGGGCCACTGCAAGCCTGGCTCGGCTTGCCTGCTTTCTCCAAAGGAGGCTGGCCGACCAGCCGAACCTGGCACCTGGGCCAGCCCCTTCCAAGGGGACGAGTTCCAGAGGATAGAGCCCTGGGGGCGGCTGCCAAGTCTCCTGGGGCGTGTGCTGGGCCCCCGTCAGAGGAGGAAGCAGCCTGGTAAACGGTGTGCCAGGCCTGAGATCTGGAGGCCTCCCACAGCCGGGTCCCTGTCCTGCCCAGGCCCCCCGAGGGAGGACGATGGTCGGGCAGTGGCGAGCGGGGTGGGGCTGGCGCCGAGCCTGCCCTTGGATGCCCCGGGGAAGGGCGCCGGGGGATGGGCTGCCCCTGGCCAGGTCTGAGGGAGCGACCCAGCTCCGGGCTGTCGGGGGCAGAGAGAGAACCCCCCTCCGCCCTTTCCCTTCAGGTTCTTAGGGCTGGCCAAATCCTTCCCAAGACAGCTTGTCTGGAGAAAATCAGACCCAGCTGAAGAACATGTGTCCATGGGGGAAACCCGGGAAACTGAGTCTCCCCACACAATAGCAGAGATTCTCATCTTGCATCCTCTCCTGAGCTAATGACCAAGGTGGATGTCCCGGGTGGGCCTGTGGAATGGGAGAGGGGAGGAAGTCTATTGTCATGCAGAGGGACATGGAAAGACTTGTCTGAAGCTTATCCCCTGCACTGGAGTCAGGTCGGGAAGGGAAGGCACAGAGGGGAGCAGGAAGCGGCCTCTCTGTGGTGGGGCTGGCTCCGGGGCAGGCGTGGGGGTGATGGCTGGAAGTGGGATGGCGCGTGAGTTGGCACCAGCCAGCGGTAGAGGCAGAGACTCAGAGGTCATGGATCTCTCTCTCTGTCTCTGTCTCTCTCTCTCTCCTTCAGGGAGCTGAGGAGAGTAAGGTGGCTCCCCCTACCCACCTCGCCTACCTCTCCAAGGGCCCTTCTTTCTCTGGCCGCTCCGGGAGCCCTGCGGGCTTGGCTTCAACCCCCCACCCACCGCACAGGCCAAGGGCGCCTGCGCGACCGCCAGGGCCTAGGGCTGACCTCGGGGGTCCTCAGTGAATGCCCCGCCCTCCCTCCAGGCTCTGACCCAGCTGCAGCTGTTCCTTTGCCGCCCTTCTGGACTCGGCTTCAGCTGTCTCCCTCCCCTCCCCCACTCCCACTCAGCTTGCAGGCCGCTTCCCTGCCTTGAAAGCATTGCTCTGGCCCTGAGGGCCACAGACCTACTGGGCTTCAAGCTCAAGGCTCTGCCTGGGCCTGCTGCTTCGGCCAGGGGCTCATTTCTTCCTGGAAAGACAAAGCCATGGCCTCACCCCATGCCTGCACTTTGCCACGGCAGGCAGCCCAGGTGTAGGAAAGGCTCTGTGGAGTCAGAAGTGCCGAGTCAGGCAGATGGCACCAGAGGGTTTGGGGGCCAGGGCGTAACTGGGCTAGCCCCTCCTCCCGGAAGTCGGGGAGGCCCGGCCTTCCTAGTGCCCAGGCCACGGCTCCGGGGAGAAATCCGCCATGGAGGGCACGCGGGAGGCCCTCTGCCTGAGGTGGCAGGTGTCACGCCAGGGCCACTGCAAGCCTGGCTCGGCTTGCCTGCTTTCTCCAAAGGAGGCTGGCCGACCAGCCGAACCTGGCACCTGGGCCAGCCCCTTCCAAGGGGACGAGTTCCAGAGGATAGAGCCCTGGGGGCGGCTGCCAAGTCTCCTGGGGCGTGTGCTGGGCCCCCGTCAGAGGAGGAAGCAGCCTGGTAAACGGTGTGCCAGGCCTGAGATCTGGAGGCCTCCCACAGCCGGGTCCCTGTCCTGCCCAGGCCCCCCGAGGGAGGACGATGGTCGGGCAGTGGCGAGCGGGGTGGGGCTGGCGCCGAGCCTGCCCTTGGATGCCCCGGGGAAGGGCGCCGGGGGATGGGCTGCCCCTGGCCAGGTCTGAGGGAGCGACCCAGCTCCGGGCTGTCGGGGGCAGAGAGAGAACCCCCCTCCGCCCTTTCCCTTCAGGTTCTTAGGGCTGGCCAAATCCTTCCCAAGACAGCTTGTCTGGAGAAAATCAGACCCAGCTGAAGAACATGTGTCCATGGGGGAAACCCGGGAAACTGAGTCTCCCCACACAATAGCAGAGATTCTCATCTTGCATCCTCTCCTGAGCTAATGACCAAGGTGGATGTCCCGGGTGGGCCTGTGGAATGGGAGAGGGGAGGAAGTCTATTGTCATGCAGAGGGACATGGAAAGACTTGTCTGAAGCTTATCCCCTGCACTGGAGTCAGGTCGGGAAGGGAAGGCACAGAGGGGAGCAGGAAGCGGCCTCTCTGTGGTGGGGCTGGCTCCGGGGCAGGCGTGGGGGTGATGGCTGGAAGTGGGATGGCGCGTGAGTTGGCACCAGCCAGCGGTAGAGGCAGAGACTCAGAGGTCATGGATCTCTCTCTCTGTCTCTGTCTCTCTCTCTCTCCCTCAGGGAGCTGAGGAGAGTAAGGTGGCTCCCCCTACCCACCTCGCCTACCTCTCCAAGGGCCCTTCTTTCTCTGGCCGCTCCGGGAGCCCTGCGGGCTTGGCTTCAACCCCCCACCCACCGCACAGGCCAAGGGCGCCTGCGCGACCGCCAGGGCATAGGGCTGACCTCGGGGGTCCTCAGTGAATGCCCCGCCCTCCCTCCAGGCTCTGACCCAGCTGCAGCTGTTCCTTTGCCGCCCTTCTGGACTAGGCTTCAGCTGTCTCCCTCCCCTCCCCCACTCCCACTCAGCTTGCAGGCCGCTTCCCTGCCTTGAAAGCATTGCTCTGGCCCTGAGGGCCACAGACCTACTGGGCTTCAAGCTCAAGGCTCTGCCTGGGCCTGCTGCTTCGGCCAGGGGCTCATTTCTTCCTGGAAAGACAAAGCCATGGCCTCACCCCACGCCTGCACTTTGCCACGGCAGGCAGCCCAGGTGTAGGAAAGGCTCTGTGGAGTCAGAAGTGCCGAGACAGGCAGATGGCACCAGAGGGTTTGGGGGCCAGGGCGTAACTGGGCTAGCCCCTCCTCCCAGAAGTCGGGGAGGCCCGGCCTTCCTAGTGCCCAGGCCACGGCTCCGGGGAGAAATCCGCCATGGAGGGCACGCGGGAGGCCCTCTGCCTGAGGTGGCAGGTGTCACGCCAGGGCCACTGCAAGCCTGGCTCGGCTTGCCTGCTTTCTCCAAAGGAGGCTGGCCGACCAGCCGAACCTGGCACCTGGGCCAGCCCCTTCCAAGGGGACGAGTTCCAGAGGATAGAGCCCTGGGGGCGGCTGCCAAGTCTCCTGGGGCGTGTGCTGGGCCCCCGTCAGAGGAGGAAGCAGCCTGGTAAACGGTGTGCCAGGCCTGAGATCTGGAGGCCTCCCACAGCCGGGTCCCTGTCCTGCCCAGGCCCCCCGAGGGAGGACGATGGTCGGGCAGTGGCGAGCGGGGTGGGGCTGGCGCCGAGCCTGCCCTTGGATGCCCCGGGGAAGGGCGCCGGGGGATGGGCTGCCCCTGGCCAGGTCTGAGGGAGCGACCCAGCTCCGGGCTGTCGGGGGCAGAGAGAGAACCCCCCTCCGCCCTTTCCCTTCAGGTTCTTAGGGCTGGCCAAATCCTTCCCAAGACAGCTTGTCTGGAGAAAATCAGACCCAGCTGAAGAACATGTGTCCATGGGGGAAACCCGGGAAACTGAGTCTCCCCACACAATAGCAGAGATTCTCATCTTGCATCCTCTCCTGAGCTAATGACCAAGGTGGATGTCCCGGGTGGGCCTGTGGAATGGGAGAGGGGAGGAAGTCTATTGTCATGCAGAGGGACATGGAAAGACTTGTCTGAAGCTTATCCCCTGCACTGGAGTCAGGTCGGGAAGGGAAGGCACAGAGGGGAGCAGGAAGCGGCCTCTCTGTGGTGGGGCTGGCTCCGGGGCAGGCGTGGGGGTGATGGCTGGAAGTGGGATGGCGTGTGAGTTGGCACCAGCCAGCGGTAGAGGCAGAGACTCAGAGGTCATGGATCTCTCTCTCTGTCTCTGTCTCTCTCTCTCTCCCTCAGGGAGCTGAGGAGAGTAAGGTGGCTCCCCCTACCCACCTCGCCTACCTCTCCAAGGGCCCTTCTTTCTCTGGCCGCTCCGGGAGCCCTGCGGGCTTGGCTTCAACCCCCCACCCACCGCACAGGCCAAGGGCGCCTGCGCGACCGCCAGGGCATAGGGCTGACCTCGGGGGTCCTCAGTGAATGCCCCGCCCTCCCTCCAGGCTCTGACCCAGCTGCAGCTGTTCCTTTGCTGCCCTTCTGGACTCGGCTTCAGCTGTCTCCCTCCCCTCCCCCACTCCCACTCAGCTTGCAGGCCGCTTCCCTGCCTTGAAAGCATTGCTCTGGCCCTGAGGGCCACAGACCTACTGGGCTTCAAGCTCAAGGCTCTGCCTGGGCCTGCTGCTTCGGCCAGGGGCTCATTTCTTCCTGGAAAGACAAAGCCATGGCCTCACCCCACGCCTGCACTTTGCCACGGCAGGCAGCCCAGGTGTAGGAAAGGCTCTGTGGAGTCAGAAGTGCCGAGACAGGCAGATGGCACCAGAGGGTTTGGGGGCCAGGGCGTAACTGGGCTAGCCCCTCCTCCCGGAAGTCGGGGAGGCCCGGCCTTCCTAGTGCCCAGGCCACGGCTCCGGGGAGAAATCCGCCATGGAGGGCACGCGGGAGGCCCTCTGCCTGAGGTGGCAGGTGTCACGCCAGGGCCACTGCAAGCCTGGCTCGGCTTGCCCGCTTTCTCCAAAGGAGGCTGGCCGACCAGCCGAACCTGGCACCTGGGCCAGCCCCTTCCAAGGGGACGAGTTCCAGAGGATAGAGCCCTGGGGGCGGCTGCCAAGTCTCCTGGGGCGTGTGCTGGGCCCCCGTCAGAGGAGGAAGCAGCCTGGTAAACGGTGTGCCAGGCCTGAGATCTGGAGGCCTCCCACAGCCGGGTCCCTGTCCTGCCCAGGCCCCCCGAGGGAGGACGATGGTCGGGCAGTGGCGAGCGTGGTGGGGCTGGCGCCGAGCCTGCCCTTGGATGCCCCGGGGAAGGGCGCCGGGGGATGGGCTGCCCCTGGCCAGGTCTGAGGGAGCGACCCAGCTCGGGGCTGTCGGGGGCAGAGAGAGAACCCCCCTCCGCCCTTTCCCTTCAGGTTCTTAGGGCTGGCCAAATCCTTCCCAAGACAGCTTGTCTGGAGAAAATCAGACCCAGCTGAAGAACATGTGTCCATGGGGGAAACCCGGGAAACTGAGTCTCCCCACACAATAGCAGAGATTCTCATCTTGCATCCTCTCCTGAGCTAATGACCAAGGTGGATGTCCCGGGTGGGCCTGTGGAATGGGAGAGGGGAGGAAGTCTATTGTCATGCAGAGGGACATGGAAAGACTTGTCTGAAGCTTATCCCCTGCACTGGAGTCAGGACGGGAAGGGAAGGCACAGAGGGGAGCAGGAAGCGGCCTCTCTGTGGTGGGGCTGGCTCCTGGGCAGGCGTGGGGGTGATGGCTGGAAGTGGGATGGCGCGTGAGTTGGCACCAGCCAGCGGTAGAGGCAGAGACTCAGAGGTCATGGATCTCTCTCTCTGTCTCTGTCTCTCTCTCTCTCCCTCAGGGAGCTGAGGAGAGTAAGGTGGCTCCCCCTACCCACCTCGCCTACCTCTCCAAGGGCCCTTCTTTCTCTGGCCGCTCCGGGAGCCCTGCGGGCTTGGCTTCAACCCCCCACCCACCGCACAGGCCAAGGGCGCCTGCGCGACCGCCAGGGCCTAGGGCTGACCTCGGGGGTCCTCAGTGAATGCCCCGCCCTCCCTCCAGGCTGTGACCCAGCTGCAGCTGTTCCTTTGCCGCCCTTCTGGACTCGGCTTCAGCTGTCTCCCTCCCCTCCCCCACTCCCACTCAGCTTGCAGGCCGCTTCCCTGCCTTGAAAGCATTGCTCTGGCCCTGAGGGCCACAGACCTACTGGGCTTCAAGCTCAAGGCTCTGCCTGGGCCTGCTGCTTCGGCCAGGGGCTCATTTCTTCCTGGAAAGACAAAGCCATGGCCTCACCCCACGCCTGCACTTTGCCACGGCAGGCAGCCCAGGTGTAGGAAAGGCTCTGTGGAGTCAGAAGTGCCGAGACAGGCAGATGGCACCAGAGGGTTTGGGGGCCAGGGCGTAACTGGGCTAGCCCCTCCTCCCGGAAGTCGGGGAGGCCCGGCCTTCCTAGTGCCCAGGCCACGGCTCCGGGGAGAAATCCGCCATGGAGGGCACGCGGGAGGCCCTCTGCCTGAGGTGGCAGGTGTCACGCCAGGGCCACTGCAAGCCTGGCTCGGCTTGCCTGCTTTCTCCAAAGGAGGCTGGCCGACCAGCCGAACCTGGCACCTGGGCCAGCCCCTTCCAAGGGGACGAGTTCCAGAGGATAGAGCCCTGGGGGCGGCTGCCAAGTCTCCTGGGGCGTGTGCTGGGCCCCCGTCAGAGGAGGAAGCAGCCTGGTAAACGGTGTGCCAGGCCTGAGATCTGGAGGCCTCCCACAGCCGGGTCCCTGTCCTGCCCAGGCCCCCCGAGGGAGGACGATGGTCGGGCAGTGGCGAGCGGGGTGGGGCTGGCGCCGAGCCTGCCCTTGGATGCCCCGGGGAAGGGCGCCGGGGGATGGGCTGCCCCTGGCCAGGTCTGAGGGAGCGACCCAGCTCGGGGCTGTCGGGGGCAGAGAGAGAACCCCCCTCCGCCCTTTCCCTTCAGGTTCTTAGGGCTGGCCAAATCCTTCCCAAGACAGCTTGTCTGGAGAAAATCAGACCCAGCTGAAGAACATGTGTCCATGGGGGAAACCCGGGAAACTGAGTCTCCCTACACAATAGCAGAGATTCTCATCTTGCATCCTCTCCTGAGCTAATGACCAAGGTGGATGTCCGGGGTGGGCCTGTGGAATGGGAGAGGGGAGGAAGTCTATTGTCATGCAGAGGGACATGGAAAGACTTGTCTGAAGCTTATCCCCTGCACTGGAGTCAGGTCGGGAAGGGAAGGCACAGAGGGGAGCAGGAAGCGGCCTCTCTGTGGTGGGGCTGGCTCCGGGGCAGGCGTGGGGGTGATGGCTGGAAGTGGGATGGCGCGTGAGTTGGCACCAGCCAGCGGTAGAGGCCGAGACTCAGAGGTCATGGATCTCTCTCTCTGTCTCTGTCTCTCTCTCTCTCCCTCAGGGAGGTGAGGAGAGTAAGGTGGCTCCCCCTACCCACCTCGCCTACCTCTCCAAGGGCCCTTCTTTCTCTGGCCGCTCCGGGAGCCCTGCGGGCTTGGCTTCAACCCCCCACCCACCGCACAGGCCAAGGGCGCCTGCGCGACCGCCAGGGCCTAGGGCTGACCTCGGGGGTCCTCAGTGAATGCCCCGCCCTCCCTCCAGGCTCTGACCCAGCTGTAGCTGTTCCTTTGCCGCCCTTCTGGACTCGGCTTCAGCTGTCTCCCTCCCCTCCCCCACTCCCACTCAGCTTGCAGGCCGCTTCCCTGCCTTGAAAGCATTGCTCTGGCCCTGAGGGCCACAGACCTACTGGGCTTCAAGCTCAAGGCTCTGCCTGGGCCTGCTGCTTCGGCCAGGGGCTCATTTCTTCCTGGAAAGACAAAGCCATGGCCTCACCCCACGCCTGCACTTTGCCACGGCAGGCAGCCCAGGTGTAGGAAAGGCTCTGTGGAGTCAGAAGTGCCGAGACAGGCAGATGGCACCAGAGGGTTTGGGGGCCAGGGCGTAACTGGGCTAGCCCCTCCTCCCGGAAGTCGGGGAGGCCCGGCCTTCCTAGTGCCCAGGCCACGGCTCCGGGGAGAAATCCGCCATGGAGGGCACGCGGGAGGCCCTCTGCCTGAGGTGGCAGGTGTCACGCCAGGGCCACTGCAAGCCTGGCTCGGCTTGCCTGCTTTCTCCAAAGGAGGCTGGCCGACCAGCCGAACCTGGCACCTGGGCCAGCCCCTTCCAAGGGGACGAGTTCCAGAGGATAGAGCCCTGGGGGCGGCTGCCAAGTCTCCTGGGGCGTGTGCTGGGCCCCCGTCAGAGGAGGAAGCAGCCTGGTAAACGGTGTGCCAGGCCTGAGATCTGGAGGCCTCCCACAGCCGGGTCCCTGTCCTGCCCAGGCCCCCCGAGGGAGGACGATGGTCGGGCAGTGGCGAGCGTGGTGGGGCTGGCGCCGAGCCTGCCCTTGGATGCCCCGGGGAAGGGCGCCGGGGGATGGGCTGCCCCTGGCCAGGTCTGAGGTAGCGACCCAGCTCCGGGCTGTCGGGGGCAGAGAGAGAACCCCCCTCCGCCCTTTCCCTTCAGGTTCTTAGGGCTGGCCAAATCCTTCCCAAGACAGCTTGTCTGGAGAAAATCAGACCCAGCTGAAGAACATGTGTCCATGGGGGAAACCCGGGAAACTGAGTCTCCCCACACAATAGCAGAGATTCTCATCTTGCATCCTCTCCTGAGCTAATGACCAAGGTGGATGTCCCGGGTGGGCCTGTGGAATGGGAGAGGGGAGGAAGTCTATTGTCATGCAGAGGGACATGGAAAGACTTGTCTGAAGCTTATCCCCTGCACTGGAGTCAGGTCGGGAAGGGAAGGCACAGAGGGGAGCAGGAAGCGGCCTCTCTGTGGTGGGGCTGGCTCCGGGGCAGGCGTGGGGGTGATGGCTGGAAGTGGGATGGCGCGTGAGTTGGCACCAGCCAGCGGTAGAGGCAGAGACTCAGAGGTCATGGATCTCTCTCTCTGTCTCTGTCTCTCTCTCTCTCCCTCAGGGAGCTGAGGAGAGTAAGGTGGCTCCCCCTACCCACCTCGCCTACCTCTCCAAGGGCCCTTCTTTCTCTGGCCGCTCCGGGAGCCCTGCGGGCTTGGCTTCAACCCCCCACCCACCGCACAGGCCAAGGGCGCCTGCGCGACCGCCAGGGCCTAGGGCTGACCTCGGGGGTCCTCAGTGAATGCCCCGCCCTCCCTCCAGGCTCTGACCCAGCTGTAGCTGTTCCTTTGCCGCCCTTCTGGACTCGGCTTCAGCTGTCTCCCTCCCCTCCCCCACTCCCACTCAGCTTGCAGGCCGCTTCCCTGCCTTGAAAGCATTGCTCTGGCACTGAGGGCCACAGACCTACTGGGCTTCAAGCTCAAGGCTCTGCCTGGGCCTGCTGCTTCGGCCAGGGGCTCATTTCTTCCTGGAAAGACAAAGCCATGGCCTCACCCCACGCCTGCACTTTGCCATGGCAGGCAGCCCAGGTGTAGGAAAGGCTCTGTGGAGTCAGAAGTGCCGAGACAGGCAGATGGCACCAGAGGGTTTGGGGGCCAGGGCGTAACTGGGCTAGCCCCTCCTCCCGGAAGTCGGGGAGGCCCGGCCTTCCTAGTGCCCAGGCCACGGCTCCGGGGAGAAATCCGCCATGGAGGGCACGCGGGAGGCCCTCTGCCTGAGGTGGCAGGTGTCACGCCAGGGCCACTGCAAGCCTGGCTCGGCTTGCCTGCTTTCTCCAAAGGAGGCTGGCCGACCAGCCGAACCTGGCACCTGGGCCAGCCCCTTCCAAGGGGACGAGTTCCAGAGGATAGAGCCCTGGGGGCGGCTGCCAAGTCTCCTGGGGCGTGTGCTGGGCCCCCGTCAGAGGAGGAAGCAGCCTGGTAAACGGTGTGCCAGGCCTGAGATCTGGAGGCCTCCCACAGCCGGGTCCCTGTCCTGCCCAGGCCCCCCGAGGGAGGACGATGGTCGGGCAGTGGCGAGCGTGGTGGGGCTGGCGCCGAGCCTGCCCTTGGATGCCCCGGGGAAGGGCGCCGGGGGATGGGCTGCCCCTGGCCAGGTCTGAGGTAGCGACCCAGCTCCGGGCTGTCGGGGGCAGAGAGAGAAACCCCCTCCGCCCTTTCCCTTCAGGTTCTTAGGGCTGGCCAAATCCTTCCCAAGACAGCTTGTCTGGAGAAAATCAGACCCAGCTGAAGAACATGTGTCCATGGGGGAAACCCGGGAAACTGAGTCTCCCCACACAATAGCAGAGATTCTCATCTTGCATCCTCTCCTGAGCTAATGACCAAGGTGGATGTCCCGGGTGGGCCTGTGGAATGGGAGAGGGGAGGAAGTCTATTGTCATGCAGAGGGACATGGAAAGACTTGTCTGAAGCTTATCCCCTGCACTGGAGTCAGGTCGGGAAGGGAAGGCACAGAGGGGAGCAGGAAGCAGCCTCTCTGTGGTGGGGCTGGCTCCGGGGCAGGCGTGGGGGTGATGGCTGGAAGTGGGATGGCGCGTGAGTTGGCACCAGCCAGCGGTAGAGGCAGAGACTCAGAGGTCATGGATCTCTCTCTCTGTCTCTGTCTCTCTCTCTCTCCCTCAGGGAGCTGAGGAGAGTAAGGTGGCTCCCCCTACCCACCTCGCCTACCTCTCCAAGGGCCCTTCTTTGGCCGCTCCGGGAGCCCTGCGGGCTTGGCTTCAACCCTCCACCCACAGCACAGGCCAAGGGCGCCTGCGCGACCGCCGGGGCCTAGGGCTGACCTCGGGGGTCCTCAGTGAATGCCCCGCCCTCCCTCCAGGCTCTGACCCAGCTGCAGCTGTTCCTTTGCCGCCCTTCTGGACTCGGCTTCAGCTGTCTCCCTCCCCTCCCCCACTCCCACTCAGCTTGCAGGCCGCTTCCCTGCCTTGAAAGCATTGCTGTGGCCCTGAGGGCCACAGACCTACTGGGCTTCAAGCTCAAGGCTCTGCCTGGGCCTGCTGCTTCGGCCAGGGGCTCATTTGTTCCTGGAAAGACAAAGCCATGGCCTCACCCCACGCCTGCACTTTGCCACGGCAGGCAGCCCAGGTGTAGGAAAGGCTCTGTGGAGTCAGAAGTGCCGAGACAGGCAGATGGCACCAGAGGGTTTGGGGGCCAGGGCGTAACTGGGCTAGCCCCTCCTCCCGGAAGTCGGGGAGGCCCGGCCTTCCTAGTGCCCAGGCCACGGCTCCGGGGAGAAATCCGCCATGGAGGGCACGCGGGAGGCCCTCTGCCTGAGGTGGCAGGTGTCACGCCAGGGCCACTGCAAGCCTGGCTCGGCTTGCCTGCTTTCTCCAAAGGAGGCTGGCCGACCAGCCGAACCTGGCACCTGGGCCAGCCCCTTCCAAGGGGACGAGTTCCAGAGGATAGAGCCCTGGGGGCGGCTGCCAAGTCTCCTGGGGCGTGTGCTGGGCCCCCGTCAGAGGAGGAAGCAGCCTGGTAAACGGTGTGCCAGGCCTGAGATCTGGAGGCCTCCCACAGCCGGGTCCCTGTCCTGCCCAGGCCCCCCGAGGGAGGACGATGGTCGGGCAGTGGCGAGCGTGGTGGGGCTGGCGCCGAGCCTGCCCTTGGATGCCCCGGGGAAGGGCGCCGGGGGATGGGCTGCCCCTGGCCAGGTCTGAGGGAGCGACCCAGCTCGGGGCTGTCGGGGGCAGAGAGAGAACCCCCCTCCGCCCTTTCCCTTCAGGTTCTTAGGGCTGGCCAAATCCTTCCCAAGACAGCTTGTCTGGAGAAAATCAGACCCAGCTGAAGAACATGTGTCCATGGGGGAATCCCGGGAAGCTGAGTCTCCCCACACAATAGCAGAGATTCTCATCTTGCATCCTCTCCTGAGCTAATGACCAAGGTGGATGTCCGGGGTGGGCCTGTGGAATGGGAGAGGGAAGGAAGTCTATTGTCATGCAGAGGGACATGGAAAGACTTGTCTGTAGCTTATCCCCTGCACTGGAGTCAGGTCGGGAAGGGAAGGCACAGAGGGGAGCAGGAAGCGGCCTCTCTGTGGTGGGGCTGGCTCTGGGGCAGGCGTGGGGGTGAGGGCTGGAAGTGGGATGGCGCGTGAGTTGGCACCAGCCAGCGGTAGAGGCCGAGACTCAGAGGTCATGGATCTCTCTCTCTGTCTCTGTCTCTCTCTCTCTCCCTCAGGGAGCTGAGGAGAGTAAGGTGGCTCCCCCTACCCACCTCGCCTACCTCTCCAAGAGCCCTTCTTTGGCCGCTCCGGGAGCCCTGCGGGCTTGGCTTCAACCCTCCACCCACAGCACAGGCCAAGGGCGCCTTCGCGACCTACGGGGCCTAGGGCTGACCTCGGGGGTCCTCAGTGAATGCCCCGCCCTCCCTCCAGGCTCTGACCCAGCTGCAGCTGTTCCTTTGCCGCCCTTCTGGACTCGGCTTCAGCTGTCTCCCTCCCCTCCCCCACTCCCACTCAGCTTGCAGGCCGCTTCCCTGCCTTGAAAGCATTGCTCTGGCCCTGAGGGCCACAGACCTACTGGGCTTCAAGCTCAAGGCTCTGCCTGGGCCTGCTGCTTCGGCCAGGGGCTCATTTCTTCCTGGAAAGACAAAGCCATGGCCTCACCCCACGCCTGCACTTTGCCACGGCAGGCAGCCCAGGTGTAGGAAAGGCTCTGTGGAGTCAGAAGTGCCGAGACAGGCAGATGGCACCAGAGGGTTTGGGGGCCAGGGCGTAACTGGGCTAGCCCCTCCTCCCGGAAGTCGGGGAGGCCCGGCTTTCCTAGTGCCCAGGCCACGGCTCCGGGGAGAAATCCGCCATGGAGGGCACGCGGGAGGCCCTCTGCCTGAGGTGGCAGGTGTCACGCCAGGGCCACTGCAAGCCTGGCTCGGCTTGCCTGCTTTCTCCAAAGGAGGCTGGCCGACCAGCCGAACCTGGCACCTGGGCCAGCCCCTTCCAAGGGGACGAGTTCCAGAGGATAGAGCCCTGGGGGCGGCTGCCAAGTCTCCTGGGGCGTGTGCTGGGCCCCCGTCAGAGGAGGAAGCAGCCTGGTAAACGGTGTGCCAGGCCTGAGATCTGGAGGCCTCCCACAGCCGGGTCCCTGTCCTGCCCAGGCCCCCCGAGGGAGGACGATGGTCGGGCAGTGGCGAGCGTGGTGGGGCTGGCGCCGAGCCTGCCCTTGGATGCCCCGGGGAAGGGCGCCGGGGGATGGGCTGCCCCTGGCCAGGTCTGAGGGAGCGACCCAGCTCCGGGCTGTCGGGGGCAGAGAGAGAAACCCCCTCCGCCCTTTCCCTTCAGGTTCTTAGGGCTGGCCAAATCCTTCCCAAGACAGCTTGTCTGGAGAAAATCAGACCCAGCTGAAGAACATGTGTCCATGGGGGAAACCCGGGAAACTGAGTCTCCCCACACAATAGCAGAGATTCTCATCTTGCATCCTCTCCTGAGCTAATGACCAAGGTGGATGTCCCGGGTGGGCCTGTGGAATGGGAGAGGGGAGGAAGTCTATTGTCATGCAGAGGGACATGGAAAGACTTGTCTGAAGCTTATCCCCTGCACTGGAGTCAGGTCGGGAAGGGAAGGCACAGAGGGGAGCAGGAAGCGGCCTCTCTGTGGTGGGGCTGGCTCCGGGGCAGGCGTGGGGGTGAGGGCTGGAAGTGGGATGGCGCGTGAGTTGTCACCAGCCAGCGGTAGAGGCAGAGACTCAGAGGTCATGGATCTCTCTCTCTGTCTGTGTCTCTCTCTCTCTCCCTCAGGGAGCTGAGGAGAGTAAGGTGGCTCCCCCTACCCACCTCGCCTACCTCTCCAAGGGCCCTTCTTTGGCCGCTCCGGGAGCCCTGCGGGCTTGGCTTCAACCCTCCACCCACAGCACAGGCCAAGGGCGCCTGCGCGACCGCCAGGGCCTAGGGCTGACCTCGGGGGTCCTCAGTGAATGCCCCGCCCTCCCTCCAGGCTCTGACCCAGCTGCAGCTGTTCCTTTGCCGCCCTTCTGGACTCGGCTTCAGCTGTCTCCCTCCCCTCCCCCACTCCCACTCAGCTTGCAGGCCGCTTCCCTGCCTTGAAAGCATTGCTGTGGCCCTGAGGGCCACAGACCTACTGGGCTTCAAGCTCAAGGCTCTGCCTGGGCCTGCTGCTTCGGCCAGGGGCTCATTTCTTCCTGGAAAGACAAAGCCATGGCCTCACCCCACGCCTGCACTTTGCCACGGCAGGCAGCCCAGGTGTAGGAAAGGCTCTGTGGAGTCAGAAGTGCCGAGACAGGCAGATGGCACCAGAGGGTTTGGGGGCCAGGGCGTAACTGGGCTAGCCCCTCCTCCCGGAAGTCGGGGAGGCCCGGCCTTCCTAGTGCCCAGGCCACGGCTCCGGGGAGAAATCCGCCATGGAGGGCACGCGGGAGGCCCTCTGCCTGAGGTGGCAGGTGTCACGCCAGGGCCACTGCAAGCCTGGCTCGGCTTGCCTGCTTTCTCCAAAGGAGGCTGGCCGACCAGCCGAACCTGGCACCTGGGCCAGCCCCTTCCAAGGGGACGAGTTCCAGAGGATAGAGCCCTGGGGGCGGCTGCCAAGTCTCCTGGGGCGTGTGCTGGGCCCCCGTCAGAGGAGGAAGCAGCCTGGTAAACGGTGTGCCAGGCCTGAGATCTGGAGGCCTCCCACAGCCGGGTCCCTGTCCTGCCCAGGCCCCCCGAGGGAGGACGATGGTCGGGCAGTGGCGAGCGTGGTGGGGCTGGCGCCGAGCCTGCCCTCGGATGCCCCGGGGAAGGGCGCCGGGGGATGGGCTGCCCCTGGCCAGGTCTGAGGGAGCGACCCAGCTCGGGGCTGTTGGGGGCAGATAGAGAAGCCCCTCCGCCCTTTCCCTTCAGGTTCTTAGGGCTGGCCAAATCCTTCCCAAGACAGCTTGTCTGGAGAAAATCAGACCCAGCTGAAGAACATGTGTCCATGGGGGAAACCCGGGAAACTGAGTCTCCCCACACAATAGCAGAGATTCTCATCTTGCATCCTCTCCTGAGCTAATGACCAAGGTGGATGTCCCGGGTGGGCCTGTGGAATGGGAGAGGGGAGGAAGTCTATTGTCATGCAGAGGGACATGGAAAGACTTGTCTGAAGCTTATCCCCTGCACTGGAGTCAGGTCGGGAAGGGAAGGCACAGAGGGGAGCAGGAAGCGGCCTCTCTGTGGTGGGGCTGGCTCCGGGGCAGGCGTGGGGGTGATGGCTGGAAGTGGGATGGCGCGTGAGTTGGCACCAGCCAGCGGTAGAGGCAGAGACTCAGAGGTCATGGATCTCTCTCTCTGTCTCTGTCTCTCTCTCTCTCCCTCAGGGAGCTGAGGAGAGTAAGGTGGCTCCCCCTACCCACCTCGCCTACCTCTCCAAGGGCCCTTCTTTCTCTGGCCGCTCCGGGAGCCCTGCGGGCTTGGCTTCAACCCCCCACCCACCGCACAGGCCAAGGGCGCCTGCGCGACCGCCAGGGCATAGGGCTGACCTCGGGGGTCCTCAGTGAATGCCCCGCCCTCCCTCCAGGCTCTGACCCAGCTGCAGCTGTTCCTTTGCCGCCCTTCTGGACTGGGCTTCAGCTGTCTCCCTCCCCTCCCCCACTCCCACTCAGCTTGCAGGCCCCTTCCCTGCCTTGAAAGCATTGCTCTGGCCCTGAGGGCCACAGACCTACTGGGCTTCAATCTCAAGGCTCTGCCTGGGCCTGCTGCTTCGGCCAGGGGCTCATTTCTTCCTGGAAAGACAAAGCCATGGCCTCACCCCACGCCTGCACTTTGCCACGGCTGGCAGCCCAGGTGTAGGAAAGGCTCTGTGGAGTCAGAAGTGCCGAGACAGGCAGATGGCACCAGAGGGTTTGGGGGCCAGGGCGTAACTGGGCTAGCCCCTCCTCCCGGAAGTCGGGGAGGCCCGGCCTTCCTAGTGCCCAGGCCACGGCTCCGGGGAGAAATCCGCCATGGAGGGCACGCGGGAGGCCCTCTGCCTGAGGTGGCAGGTGTCACGCCAGGGCCACTGCAAGCCTGGCTCGGCTTGCCTGCTTTCTCCAAAGGAGGCTGGCCGACCAGCCGAACCTGGCACCTGGGCCAGCCCCTTCCAAGGGGACGAGTTCCAGAGGATAGAGCCCTGGGGGCGGCTGCCAAGTCTCCTGGGGCGTGTGCTGGGCCCCCGTCAGAGGAGGAAGCAGCCTGGTAAACGGTGTGCCAGGCCTGAGATCTGGAGGCCTCCCACAGCCGGGTCCCTGTCCTGCCCAGGCCCCCCGAGGGAGGACGATGGTCGGGCAGTGGCGAGCGTGGTGGGGCTGGCGCCGAGCCTGCCCTTGGATGCCCCGGGGAAGGGCGCCGGGGGATGGGCTGCCCCTGGCCAGGTCTGAGGGAGCGACCCAGCTCGGGGCTGTCGGGGGCAGAGAGAGAACCCCCCTCCGCCCTTTCCCTTCAGGTTCTTAGGGCTGGCCAAATCCTTCCCAAGACAGCTTGTCTGGAGAAAATCAGACCCAGCTGAAGAACATGTGTCCATGGGGGAAACCCGGGAAACTGAGTCTCCCCACACAATAGCAGAGATTCTCATCTTGCATCCTCTCCTGAGCTAATGACCAAGGTGGATGTCCCGGGTGGGCCTGTGGAATGGGAGAGGGGAGGAAGTCTATTGTCATGCAGAGGGACATGGAAAGACTTGTCTGAAGCTTATCCCCTGCACTGGAGTCAGGTCGGGAAGGGAAGGCACAGAGGGGAGCAGGAAGCGGCCTCTCTGTGGTGGGGCTGGCTCCGGGGCAGGCGTGGGGGTGATGGCTGGAAGTGGGATGGCGCGTGAGTTGGCACCAGCCAGCGGTAGAGGCAGAGACTCAGAGGTCATGGATCTCTCTCTCTGTCTCTGTCTCTCTCTCTCTCCCTCAGGGAGCTGAGGAGAGTAAGGTGGCTCCCCCTACCCACCTCGCCTACCTCTCCAAGGGCCCTTCTTTCTCTGGCCGCTCCGGGAGCCCTGCGGGCTTGGCTTCAACCCCCCACCCACCACACAGGCCAAGGGCGCCTGCGCGACCGCCAGGGCCTAGGGCTGACCTCGGGGGTCCTCAGTGAATGCCCCGCACTCCCTCCAGGCTCTGACCCAGCTGCAGCTGTT
>NW_026691743.1:0-49881 GCF_020826845.1 Diceros bicornis minor
ACCATCGTCCTCCCTCGGGGGGCCTGGGCAGGACAGGGACCCGGCTGTGGGAGGCCTCCAGATCTCAGGCCTGGCACACCGTTTACCAGGCTGCTTCCTCCTCTGACGGGGGCCCAGCACACGCCCCAGGAGACTTGGCAGCCGCCCCCAGGGCTCTATCCTCTGGAACTCGTCCCTTGGAAGGGGCCTGGCCCAGGTGCCAGGTTCGGCTGGTCGGCCAGCCTCCTTTGGAGAAAGCAGGCAAGCCGAGCCAGGCTTGCAGTGGCCCTGGCGTGACACCTGCCACCTCAGGCAGAGGGCCTCCCGCGTGCCCTCCATGGCGGGTTTCTCCCCGGAGCCGTGGCCTGGGCACTAGGAAGGCCGGGCCTCCCCGACTCCCCGGGAGGAGGGGCTAGCCCAGTTGCGCCCTGGCCCCCAAACCCTCTGGTGCCATCTGCCTGTCTCGGCACTTCTGACTCCACAGAGCCTTTCCTACATCTGGGCTGCCTGCCGTGGCAAAGTGCAGGCGTGGGGTGAGGCCATGGCTTTGTCTTTCCAGGAAAAAATGAGCCCCTGGCCGAAGCAGCAGGCCCAGCAGAGCCTTGAGCTTGAAGCCCAGTAGGTCTGTGGCCCTCAGGCCAGAGCAATGCTTTCAAAGGCAGGGAAGCGGCCTGCAAGCTGAGTGGGAGTGGGGGAGGGGAGGGAGACAGCTGAAGCCGAGTCCAGAAGGGCGGCGATGGAAGAGCTGCCAGCTGGGTCAGAGCCTGGAGGGAGGGCGGGGCCTTCACTGAGGACCCCCCCGCCCCCCGAGGCCAGCCCTAGGGCCCCGGCGGTCGCGCATGCGCCCTTGGCCTGTGCGGTGTGTGGGGGCTTGAACCCAAGCCCCGCAGGGCTCCCGGAGCGGCCAGAGAAAGAAGGGCCCATGGAGAGGTAGGGCGAGGTGGGCAGGGGGCGCCACCTTACTCTCCTCAGCTCCCTGAGGGAGAGAGAGAGAGACAGAGACAGAGAGAGAGATCCCTGACCTCTGAGTCTCTGCCTCCACCGCTGGCTGGTGCCAACTCACGCGCCATCCCACTTCCAGGCCATCACCCCCCACGCCTGCCCCGGGGCCAGCCCCACCACAGAGAGGCCGTTGGTTCCTGCTCACCTCTGTGCCGTCCCTTCCCGACCTGACCCCAGTGCAGGGGATAAGCTTCAGACAAGTCTTTCCATGTCCCTCTGCATGACAATAGACTTCCTCCCCTCTCCCATTCCACAGGCCCACCCACCCGGGACATCCACCTTTGTCATTAGCTCAGGAGAGGATGCAAGATGAGAATCTCTGCTATTGTGTGGGGAGGACTCAGTTTCCCGGGTTTCCCCCATGGACACATGTTCTTCAGCTGGGTCTGATTTTCTCCAGACAAGCTGTCTTGGGAAGGATTTGGCCAGCCCTAAGAACCTGAAGGGAAAGGGCGGAGGGGGGTTCTCTCTCTGCCCCCGACAGCCCCGAGCTGGGTCGGTCCCTCAGACCTGGCCAGGGGCAGCCCATCCCCCGGCGCCCTTCCCCGGGGCATCCAAGGGCAGGCTCGGCGCCCAGCCCCCACCCCGCTCGCCACTGCCCGACCATCGTCCTCCCTCGGGGGGCCTGGGCAGGACAGGGACCCGGCTGTGGGAGGCCCTCCAGATCTCAGGCCTGGCACCACCGTTTACCAGGCTGCTTCCTCCTCTGACGGGGCCCAGCACACGCCCCAGGAGACTTGGCAGCCGCCCCCAGGGCTCTATCCTCTGGAACTCGTCCCCCTTGGAAGGGGCCCTGGCCCAGGTGCCAGGTTCGGCTGGTCGGCCAGCCTCCTTTGGAGAAAGCAGGCAAGCCGAGCCAGGCTTGCAGTGGCCCTGGCGTGACACCTGCCACCTCAGGCAGAGGGCCTCCCGCGTGCCCTCCATGGCGGGTTTTCTCCCCGGAGCCGTGGCCTGGGCACTAGGAAGGCCGGGCCTCCCCGACTCCCGGGAGGAGGGGGCTAGCCCAGTTGCGCCCTGGCCCCCAAACCCTCTGGTGCCATCTGCCTGTCTCGGCACTTCTGACTCCACAGAGCCTTTCCTACATCTGGGCTGCCTGCCGTGGCAAAGTGCAGGCGTGGGGTGAGGCCATGGCTTTGTCTTTCCAGGAAAAAATGAGCCCCTGGCCGAAGCAGCAGGCCCAGGCAGAGCCTTGAGCTTGAAGCCCAGTAGGTCTGTGGCCCTCAGGGCCAGAGCAATGCTTTCAAGGCAGGGAAGCGGCCTGCAAGCTGAGTGGGAGTGGGGGAGGGGGAGGGAGACAGCTGAAGCCGAGTCCAGAAGGGCGGCGATGGAAGAGCTGCAGCTGGGTCAGAGCCTGGAGGGAGGGCGGGGCCTTCACTGAGGACCCCCCCGCCCCCCGAGGCCAGCCCTAGGCCCCGGCGGTCGCGCATGCGCCCCTTGGCCTGTGCGGTGTGTGGGGGCTTGAACCCAAGCCCGCAGGGCTCCCGGAGCGGCCAGAGAAAGAAGGGCCCATGGAGAGGTAGGCGAGGTGGGCAGGGGGCGCCACCTTACTCTCCTCAGCTCCCTGAGGGAGAGAGAGAGAGACAGAGACAGAGAGAGAGATCCCTGACCTCTGAGTCTCTGCCTCCACCGCTGGCTGGTGCCAACTCACGCGCCATCCCACTTCCAGCCATCACCCCCACGCCTGCCCCGGGGCCAGCCCCACCACAGACAGGCCGGTTGGTTCCTGCTCACCTCTGTGCCGTCCCTTCCCGACCTGACCCCCAGTGCAGGGGATAAGCTTCAGACAAGTCTTTCCATGTCCCTCTGCATGACAATAGACTTCCTCCCCTCTCCCATTCCACAGGCCCACCCACCCGGGACATCCACCTTTGTCATTAGCTCAGGAGAGGATGCAAGATGAGAATCTCTGCTATTGTGTGCGGAGACTCAGTTTCCCCGGGTTTCCCCCATGGACACATGTTCTTCAGCTGGGTCTGATTTTCTCCAGACAAGCTGTCTTGGGAAGGATTTGGCCAGCCCCTAAGAACCTGAAGGGAAAGGGGCGGAGGGGGGTTCTCTCTCTGCCCCCGACAGCCCCGAGCTGGGTCGGTCCCTCAGACCTGGCCAGGGGCAGCCCATCCCCCGGCGCCCTTCCCCGGGGCATCCAAGGGCAGGCCTCGGCGCCAGCCCCACCCCCGCTCGCCACTGCCCGACCATCGTCCTCCCTCGGGGGGCCTGGGCAGGACAGGGACCCGGCTGTGGGAGGCCTCCAGATCTCAGGCCTGGCATCACACCGTTTACCAGGCTGCTTCCTCCTCTGACGGGGGGCCCAGCACACGCCCCAGGAGACTTGGCAGCCGCCCCCAGGGCTCTATCCTCTGGAACTCGTCCCCTTGGAAGGGGCCTGGCCCAGGTGCCAGGTTCGGCTGGTCGGCCAGCCTCCTTTGGAGAAAGCAGGCAAGCCGAGCCAGGCTTGCAGTGGCCCTGGCGTGACACCTGCCACCTCAGGCAGAGGGCCTCCCGCGTGCCCTCCATGGCGGGTTTCTCCCCGGAGCCGTGGCCTGGGCACTAGGAAGGCCGGGCCTCCCCGACTCCCGGGAGGAGGGGCTAGCCCAGTTGCGCCCTGGCCCCCAAACCCTCTGGTGCCATCTGCCTGTCTCTCGGCACTTCTGACTCCACAGAGCCTTTCCTACATCTGGGCTGCCTGCCGTGGCAAAAGTGCAGGCGTGGGGTGAGGCCCATGGCTTTGTCTTTCCAGGAAAAAATGAGCCCCTGGCCGAAGCAAGCAGGCCCAGGCAGAGCCTTGAGCTTGAAGCCCAGTAGGTCTGTGGCCCTCAGGGCCAGAGCAATGCTTTCAAGGCAGGGAAGCGGCCTGCAAGCTGAGTGGGAGTGGGGGAGGGGAGGGAGACAGCTGAAGCCGAGTCCAGAAGGGCGGCGATGGAAGAGCTGCAGCTGGGTCAGAGCCTGGAGGGAGGGCGGGGCCTTCACTGAGGACCCCCCCGCCCCCGAGGCCAGCCCTAGGCCCCGGCGGTCGCGCATGCGCCCTTGGCCTGTGCGGTGTGTGGGGGCTTGAACCCAAGCCCGCAGGGCTCCCGGAGCGGCCAGAGGAAAGAAGGGCCCATGAGAGGTAGGCGAGGTGGGCAGGGGGCGCCACCTTACTCTCCTCAGCTCCCTGAGGGAGAGAGAGAGAGACAGAGACAGAGAGAGAGATCCCTGACCTCTGAGTCTCTGCCTCCACCGCTGGCTGGTGCCAACTCCACGCGCCATCCCACTTCCAGCCATCACCCCCACGCCTGCCCCGGGGCCAGCCCCACCACAGAGAGGCCGGTTGGTTCCTGCTCACCTCTGTGCCGTCCCTTCCCGACCTGACCCCAGTGCAGGGGATAAGCTTCAGACAAGTCTTTCCATGTCCCTCTGCATGACAATAGACTTCCTCCCCTCTCCCATTCCACAGGGCCCACCCACCCGGGACATCCACCTTTGTCATTAGCTCAGGAGAGGATGCAAGATGAGAATCTCTGCTATTGTGTGGGGAGACTCAGTTTCCCGGGTTTCCCCCATGGACACATGTTCTTCAGCTGGGTCTGATTTTTCTCCAGACAAGCTGTCTTGGGAAGGATTTGGCCAGCCCTAAGAAGCTGAAGGGAAAGGGCGGAGGGGGGTTCTCTCTCTGCCCCCGACAGCCCCGAGCTGGGTCGGTCCCTCAGACCTGGCCAGGGGCAGCCCATCCCCCGGCGCCCTTCCCCGGGGCATCCAAGGGCAGGCTCGGCGCCAGCCCCACCCCGCTCGCCACTGCCCGACCATCGTCCTCCCTCGGGGGGCCTGGGCAGGACAGGGACCCGGCTGTGGGAGGCCTCCAGATCTCAGGCCTGGCACACCGTTTACCAGGCTGCTTCCTCCTCTGACGGGGGCCCAGCACACGCCCCAGGAGACTTGGCAGCCGCCCCCAGGGCTCTATCCTCTGGAACTCGTCCCCTTGGAAGGGGCCTGGCCCAGGTGCCAGGTTCGGCTGGTCGGCCAGCCTCCTTTGGAGAAAGCAGGCAAGCCGAGCCAGGCTTGCAGTGGCCCTGGCGTGACACCTGCCACCTCAGGCAGAGGGCCTCCCGCGTGCCCTCCATGGCGGGTTTCTCCCCGGAGCCGTGGCCTGGGCACTAGGAAGGCCGGGCCTCCCCGACTCCCGGGAGGAGGGGCTAGCCCCAGTTGCGCCCTGGCCCCCAAACCCTCTGGTGCCATCTGCCTGTCTCGGCACTTCTGACTCCACAGAGCCTTTCCTACATCTGGGCTGCCTGCCGTGGCAAAGTGCAGGCGTGGGGTGAGGCCATGGCTTTGTCTTTCCAGGAAAAAATGAGCTCCTGGCCGAAGCAGCAGGCCCAGGCAGAGCCTTGAGCTTGAAGCCCAGTAGGTCTGTGGCCCTCAGGGCCAGAGCAATGCTTTCAAGGCAGGGAAGCGGCCTGCAAGCTGAGTGGGAGTGGGGGAGGGGAGGGAGACAGCTGAAGCCGAGTCCAGAAGGGCGGCGATGGAAGAGCTGCAGCTGGGTCAGAGCCTGGAGGGAGGGCGGGGCCTTCACTGAGGACCCCCCCGCCCCCCGAGGCCAGCCCTAGGCCCCGGCGGTCGCGCATGCGCCCTTGGCCTGTGCGGTGTGTGGGGGCTTGAACCCAAGCCCGCAGGGCTCCCGGAGCGGCCAGAGAAAGAAGGGCCCATGGAGAGGTAGGCGAGGTGGGCAGGGGGCGCCACCTTACTCTCCTCAGCTCCCTGAGGGAGAGAGAGAGAGACAGAGACAGAGAGAGAGATCCCTGACCTCTGAGTCTCTGCCTCCACCGCTGGCTGGTGCCAACTCACGCGCCATCCCACTTCCAGCCATCACCCCCCCACGCCTGCCCCGGGGCCAGCCCCACCACAGAGAGGCCGGTTGGTTCCTGCTCACCTCTGTGCCGTCCCTTCCCGACCTGACCCCAGTGCAGGGGATAAGCTTCAGACAAGTCTTTCCATGTCCCTCTGCATGACAATAGACTTCCTCCCCTCTCCCATTCCACAGGCCCACCCACCCGGGACATCCACCTTTGTCATTAGCTCAGGAGAGGATGCAAGATGAGAATCTCTGCTATTGTGTGCGGAGACTCAGTTTCCCGGGTTTCCCCCATGGACACATGTTTCTTCAGCTGGGTCTGATTTTCTCCAGACAAGCTGTCTTGGGAAGGATTTGGCCAGCCCTAAGAACCTGAAGGGAAAGGGCGGAGGGGGGTTCTCTCTCTGCCCCCGACAGCCCCGAGCTGGGTCGGTCCCTCAGACCTGGCCAGGGGCAGCCCATCCCCCGGCGCCCTTCCCCGGGGCATCCAAGGGCAGGCTCGGCGCCAGCCCCACCCCGCTCGCCACTGCCCGACCATCGTCCTCCCTCGGGGGGCCTGGGCAGGACAGGGACCCGGCTGTGGGAGGCCTCCAGATCTCAGGCCTGGCACACCGTTTACCAGGCTGCTTCCTCCTCTGACGGGGGCCCAGCACACGCCCCAGGAGACTTGGCAGCCGCCCCCAGGGCTCTATCCTCTGGAACTCGTCCCCTTGGAAGGGGCCTGGCCCAGGTGCCAGGTTCGGCTGGTCGGCCAGCCTCCTTTGGAGAAAGCAGGCAAGCCGAGCCAGGCTTGCAGTGGCCCTGGCGTGACACCTGCCACCTCAGGCAGAGGGCCTCCCGCGTGCCCTCCATGGCGGGTTTCTCCCCGGAGCCGTGGCCTGGGCACTAGGAAGGCCGGGCCTCCCCGACTCCCGGGAGGAGGGGCTAGCCCAGTTGCGCCCTGGCCCCCCAAACCCTCTGGTGCCATCTGCCTGTCTCGGCACTTCTGACTCCACAGAGCCTTTCCTACATCTGGGCTGCCTGCCGTGGCAAAGTGCAGGCGTGGGGTGAGGCCATGGCTTTGTCTTTCCAGGAAAAAATGAGCCCCTGGCCGAAGCAGCAGGCCCAGGCAGAGCCTTGAGCTTGAAGCCCAGTAGGTCTGTGGCCCTCAGGGCCAGAGCAATGCTTTCAAGGCAGGGAAGCGGCCTGCAAGCTGAGTGGGAGTGGGGGAGGGGAGGGAGACAGCTGAAGCCGAGTCCAGAAGGGCGGCGATGGAAGAGCTGCAGCTGGGTCAGAGCCTGGAGGGAGGGCGGGGCCTTCACTGAGGACCCCCCCGCCCCCCGAGGCCAGCCCTAGGCCCCGGCGGTCGCGCATGCGCCCTTGGCCTGTGCGGTGTGTGGGGGCTTGAACCCAAGCCCGCAGGGCTCCCGGAGCGGCCAGAGAAAGAAGGGCCCATGGAGAGGTAGGCGAGGTGGGCAGGGGGCGCCACCTTACTCTCCTCAGCTCCCTGAGGGAGAGAGAGAGAGACAGAGACAGAGAGAGAGATCCCTGACCTCTGAGTCTCTGCCTCCACCGCTGGCTGGTGCCAACTCACGCGCCATCCCACTTCCAGCCATCACCCCCACGCCTGCCCCGGGGCCAGCCCCACCACAGAGAGGCCGGTTGGTTCCTGCTCACCTCTGTGCCGTCCCTTCCCGACCTGACCCCAGTGCAGGGGATAAGCTTCAGACAAGTCTTTCCATGTCCCTCTGCATGACAATAGACTTCCTCCCCTCTCCCATTCCACAGGCCCACCCACCCGGGACATCCACCTTTGTCATTAGCTCAGGAGAGGATGCAAGATGAGAATCTCTGCTATTGTGTGCGGAGACTCAGTTTCCCGGGTTTCCCCCATGGACACATGTTCTTCAGCTGGGTCTGATTTTCTCCAGACAAGCTGTCTTGGGAAGGATTTGGCCAGCCCTAAGAACCTGAAGGGAAAGGGCGGAGGGGGGTTCTCTCTCTGCCCCCGACAGCCCCGAGCTGGGTCGGTCCCTCAGACCTGGCCAGGGGCAGCCCATCCCCCGGCGCCCTTCCCCGGGGCATCCAAGGGCAGGCTCGGCGCCAGCCCCACCCCGCTCGCCACTGCCCGACCATCGTCCTCCCTCGGGGGGCCTGGGCAGGACAGGGACCCGGCTGTGGGAGGCCTCCAGATCTCAGGCCTGGCACACCGTTTACCAGGCTGCTTCCTCCTCTGACGGGGGCCCAGCACACGCCCCAGGAGACTTGGCAGCCGCCCCCAGGGCTCTATCCTCTGGAACTCGTCCCCTTGGAAGGGGCCTGGCCCAGGTGCCAGGTTCGGCTGGTCGGCCAGCCTCCTTTGGAGAAAGCAGGCAAGCCGAGCCAGGCTTGCAGTGGCCCTGGCGTGACACCTGCCACCTCAGGCAGAGGGCCTCCCGCGTGCCCTCCATGGCGGGTTTCTCCCCGGAGCCGTGGCCTGGGCACTAGGAAGGCCGGGCCTCCCCGACTCCCGGGAGGAGGGGCTAGCCCAGTTGCGCCCTGGCCCCCAAACCCTCTGGTGCCATCTGCCTGTCTCGGCACTTCTGACTCCACAGAGCCTTTCCTACATCTGGGCTGCCTGCCGTGGCAAAGTGCAGGCGTGGGGTGAGGCCATGGCTTTGTCTTTCCAGGAAAAAATGAGCCCCTGGCCGAAGCAGCAGGCCCAGGCAGAGCCTTGAGCTTGAAGCCCAGTAGGTCTGTGGCCCTCAGGGCCAGAGCAATGCTTTCAAGGCAGGGAAGCGGCCTGCAAGCTGAGTGGGAGTGGGGGAGGGGAGGGAGACAGCTGAAGCCGAGTCCAGAAGGGCGGCGATGGAAGAGCTGCAGCTGGGTCAGAGCCTGGAGGGAGGGCGGGGCCTTCACTGAGGACCCCCCCGCCCCCCGAGGCCAGCCCTAGGCCCCGGCGGTCGCGCATGCGCCCTTGGCCTGTGCGGTGTGTGGGGGCTTGAACCCAAGCCCGCAGGGCTCCCGGAGCGGCCAGAGAAAGAAGGGCCCATGGAGAGGTAGGCGAGGTGGGCAGGGGGCGCCACCTTACTCTCCTCAGCTCCCTGAGGGAGAGAGAGAGAGACAGAGACAGAGAGAGAGATCCCTGACCTCTGAGTCTCTGCCTCCACCGCTGGCTGGTGCCAACTCACGCGCCATCCCACTTCCAGCCATCACCCCCACGCCTGCCCCGGGGCCAGCCCCACCACAGAGAGGCCGGTTGGTTCCTGCTCACCTCTGTGCCGTCCCTTCCCGACCTGACCCCAGTGCAGGGGATAAGCTTCAGACAAGTCTTTCCATGTCCCTCTGCATGACAATAGACTTCCTCCCCTCTCCCATTCCACAGGCCCACCCACCCGGGACATCCACCTTTGTCATTAGCTCAGGAGAGGATGCAAGATGAGAATCTCTGCTATTGTGTGGGGAGACTCAGTTTCCCGGGTTTCCCCCATGGACACATGTTCTTCAGCTGGGTCTGATTTTCTCCAGACAAGCTGTCTTGGGAAGGATTTGGCCAGCCCTAAGAAGCTGAAGGGAAAGGGCGGAGGGGGGTTCTCTCTCTGCCCCCGACAGCCCCGAGCTGGGTCGGTCCCTCAGACCTGGCCAGGGGCAGCCCATCCCCCGGCGCCCTTCCCCGGGGCATCCAAGGGCAGGCTCGGCGCCAGCCCCACCCCGCTCGCCACTGCCCGACCATCGTCCTCCCTCGGGGGGCCTGGGCAGGACAGGGACCCGGCTGTGGGAGGCCTCCAGATCTCAGGCCTGGCACACCGTTTACCAGGCTGCTTCCTCCTCTGACGGGGGCCCAGCACACGCCCCAGGAGACTTGGCAGCCGCCCCCAGGGCTCTATCCTCTGGAACTCGTCCCCTTGGAAGGGGCCTGGCCCAGGTGCCAGGTTCGGCTGGTCGGCCAGCCTCCTTTGGAGAAAGCAGGCAAGCCGAGCCAGGCTTGCAGTGGCCCTGGCGTGACACCTGCCACCTCAGGCAGAGGGCCTCCCGCGTGCCCTCCATGGCGGGTTTCTCCCCGGAGCCGTGGCCTGGGCACTAGGAAGGCCGGGCCTCCCCGACTCCCGGGAGGAGGGGCTAGCCCAGTTGCGCCCTGGCCCCCAAACCCTCTGGTGCCATCTGCCTGTCTCGGCACTTCTGACTCCACAGAGCCTTTCCTACATCTGGGCTGCCTGCCGTGGCAAAGTGCAGGCGTGGGGTGAGGCCATGGCTTTGTCTTTCCAGGAAAAAATGAGCTCCTGGCCGAAGCAGCAGGCCCAGGCAGAGCCTTGAGCTTGAAGCCCAGTAGGTCTGTGGCCCTCAGGGCCAGAGCAATGCTTTCAAGGCAGGGAAGCGGCCTGCAAGCTGAGTGGGAGTGGGGGAGGGGAGGGAGACAGCTGAAGCCGAGTCCAGAAGGGCGGCGATGGAAGAGCTGCAGCTGGGTCAGAGCCTGGAGGGAGGGCGGGGCCTTCACTGAGGACCCCCCCGCCCCCCGAGGCCAGCCCTAGGCCCCGGCGGTCGCGCATGCGCCCTTGGCCTGTGCGGTGTGTGGGGGCTTGAACCCAAGCCCGCAGGGCTCCCGGAGCGGCCAGAGAAAGAAGGGCCCATGGAGAGGTAGGCGAGGTGGGCAGGGGGCGCCACCTTACTCTCCTCAGCTCCCTGAGGGAGAGAGAGAGAGACAGAGACAGAGAGAGAGATCCCTGACCTCTGAGTCTCTGCCTCCACCGCTGGCTGGTGCCAACTCACGCGCCATCCCACTTCCAGCCATCACCCCCACGCCTGCCCCGGGGCCAGCCCCACCACAGAGAGGCCGGTTGGTTCCTGCTCACCTCTGTGCCGTCCCTTCCCGACCTGACCCCAGTGCAGGGGATAAGCTTCAGACAAGTCTTTCCATGTCCCTCTGCATGACAATAGACTTCCTCCCCTCTCCCATTCCACAGGCCCACCCACCCGGGACATCCACCTTTGTCATTAGCTCAGGAGAGGATGCAAGATGAGAATCTCTGCTATTGTGTGGGGAGACTCAGTTTCCCGGGTTTCCCCCATGGACACATGTTCTTCAGCTGGGTCTGATTTTCTCCAGACAAGCTGTCTTGGGAAGGATTTGGCCAGCCCTAAGAAGCTGAAGGGAAAGGGCGGAGGGGGGTTCTCTCTCTGCCCCCGACAGCCCCGAGCTGGGTCGGTCCCTCAGACCTGGCCAGGGGCAGCCCATCCCCCGGCGCCCTTCCCCGGGGCATCCAAGGGCAGGCTCGGCGCCAGCCCCACCCCGCTCGCCACTGCCCGACCATCGTCCTCCCTCGGGGGGCCTGGGCAGGACAGGGACCCGGCTGTGGGAGGCCTCCAGATCTCAGGCCTGGCACACCGTTTACCAGGCTGCTTCCTCCTCTGACGGGGGCCCAGCACACGCCCCAGGAGACTTGGCAGCCGCCCCCAGGGCTCTATCCTCTGGAACTCGTCCCCTTGGAAGGGGCCTGGCCCAGGTGCCAGGTTCGGCTGGTCGGCCAGCCTCCTTTGGAGAAAGCAGGCAAGCCGAGCCAGGCTTGCAGTGGCCCTGGCGTGACACCTGCCACCTCAGGCAGAGGGCCTCCCGCGTGCCCTCCATGGCGGGTTTCTCCCCGGAGCCGTGGCCTGGGCACTAGGAAGGCCGGGCCTCCCCGACTCCCGGGAGGAGGGGCTAGCCCAGTTGCGCCCTGGCCCCCAAACCCTCTGGTGCCATCTGCCTGTCTCGGCACTTCTGACTCCACAGAGCCTTTCCTACATCTGGGCTGCCTGCCGTGGCAAAGTGCAGGCGTGGGGTGAGGCCATGGCTTTGTCTTTCCAGGAAAAAATGAGCCCCTGGCCGAAGCAGCAGGCCCAGGCAGAGCCTTGAGCTTGAAGCCCAGTAGGTCTGTGGCCCTCAGGGCCAGAGCAATGCTTTCAAGGCAGGGAAGCGGCCTGCAAGCTGAGTGGGAGTGGGGGAGGGGAGGGAGACAGCTGAAGCCGAGTCCAGAAGGGCGGCGATGGAAGAGCTGCAGCTGGGTCAGAGCCTGGAGGGAGGGCGGGGCCTTCACTGAGGACCCCCCCGCCCCCCGAGGCCAGCCCTAGGCCCCGGCGGTCGCGCATGCGCCCTTGGCCTGTGCGGTGTGTGGGGGCTTGAACCCAAGCCCGCAGGGCTCCCGGAGCGGCCAGAGAAAGAAGGGCCCATGGAGAGGTAGGCGAGGTGGGCAGGGGGCGCCACCTTACTCTCCTCAGCTCCCTGAGGGAGAGAGAGAGAGACAGAGACAGAGAGAGAGATCCCTGACCTCTGAGTCTCTGCCTCCACCGCTGGCTGGTGCCAACTCACGCGCCATCCCACTTCCAGCCATCACCCCCACGCCTGCCCCGGGGCCAGCCCCACCACAGAGAGGCCGGTTGGTTCCTGCTCACCTCTGTGCCGTCCCTTCCCGACCTGACCCCAGTGCAGGGGATAAGCTTCAGACAAGTCTTTCCATGTCCCTCTGCATGACAATAGACTTCCTCCCCTCTCCCATTCCACAGGCCCACCCACCCGGGACATCCACCTTTGTCATTAGCTCAGGAGAGGATGCAAGATGAGAATCTCTGCTATTGTGTGCGGAGACTCAGTTTCCCGGGTTTCCCCCATGGACACATGTTCTTCAGCTGGGTCTGATTTTCTCCAGACAAGCTGTCTTGGGAAGGATTTGGCCAGCCCTAAGAACCTGAAGGGAAAGGGCGGAGGGGGGTTCTCTCTCTGCCCCCGACAGCCCCGAGCTGGGTCGGTCCCTCAGACCTGGCCAGGGGCAGCCCATCCCCCGGCGCCCTTCCCCGGGGCATCCAAGGGCAGGCTCGGCGCCAGCCCCACCCCGCTCGCCACTGCCCGACCATCGTCCTCCCTCGGGGGGCCTGGGCAGGACAGGGACCCGGCTGTGGGAGGCCTCCAGATCTCAGGCCTGGCACACCGTTTACCAGGCTGCTTCCTCCTCTGACGGGGGCCCAGCACACGCCCCAGGAGACTTGGCAGCCGCCCCCAGGGCTCTATCCTCTGGAACTCGTCCCCTTGGAAGGGGCCTGGCCCAGGTGCCAGGTTCGGCTGGTCGGCCAGCCTCCTTTGGAGAAAGCAGGCAAGCCGAGCCAGGCTTGCAGTGGCCCTGGCGTGACACCTGCCACCTCAGGCAGAGGGCCTCCCGCGTGCCCTCCATGGCGGGTTTCTCCCCGGAGCCGTGGCCTGGGCACTAGGAAGGCCGGGCCTCCCCGACTCCCGGGAGGAGGGGCTAGCCCAGTTGCGCCCTGGCCCCCAAACCCTCTGGTGCCATCTGCCTGTCTCGGCACTTCTGACTCCACAGAGCCTTTCCTACATCTGGGCTGCCTGCCGTGGCAAAGTGCAGGCGTGTGGTGAGGCCATGGCTTTGTCTTTCCAGGAAGAAATGAGCCCCTGGCCGAAGCAGCAGGCCCAGGCAGAGCCTTGAGCTTGAAGCCCAGTAGGTCTGTGGCCCTCAGGGCCAGAGCAATGCTTTCAAGGCAGGGAAGCGGCCTGCAAGCTGAGTGGGAGTGGGGGAGGGGAGGGAGACAGCTGAAGCCGAGTCCAGAAGGGCGGCGATGGAAGAGCTGCAGCTGGGTCAGAGCCTGGAGGGAGGGCGGGGCCTTCACTGAGGACCCCCCCGCCCCCCGAGGCCAGCCCTAGGCCCCGGCGGTCGCGCATGCGCCCTTGGCCTGTGCGGTGTGTGGGGGCTTGAACCCAAGCCCGCAGGGCTCCCGGAGCGGCCAGAGAAAGAAGGGCCCATGGAGAGGTAGGCGAGGTGGGCAGGGGGCGCCACCTTACTCTCCTCAGCTCCCTGAGGGAGAGAGAGAGAGACAGAGACAGAGAGAGAGATCCCTGACCTCTGAGTCTCTGCCTCCACCGCTGGCTGGTGCCAACTCACGCGCCATCCCACTTCCAGCCATCACCCCCACGCCTGCCCCGGGGCCAGCCCCACCACAGAGAGGCCGGTTGGTTCCTGCTCACCTCTGTGCCGTCCCTTCCCGACCTGACCCCAGTGCAGGGGATAAGCTTCAGACAAGTCTTTCCATGTCCCTCTGCATGACAATAGACTTCCTCCCCTCTCCCATTCCACAGGCCCACCCACCCGGGACATCCACCTTTGTCATTAGCTCAGGAGAGGATGCAAGATGAGAATCTCTGCTATTGTGTGCGGAGACTCAGTTTCCCGGGTTTCCCCCATGGACACATGTTCTTCAGCTGGGTCTGATTTTCTCCAGACAAGCTGTCTTGGGAAGGATTTGGCCAGCCCTAAGAACCTGAAGGGAAAGGGCGGAGGGGGGTTCTCTCTCTGACCCCGACAGCCCCGAGCTGGGTCGGTCCCTCAGACCTGGCCAGGGGCAGCCCATCCCCCGGCGCCCTTCCCCGGGGCATCCAAGGGCAGGCTCGGCGCCAGCCCCACCCCGCTCGCCACTGCCCGACCATCGTCCTCCCTCGGGGGGCCTGGGCAGGACAGGGACCCGGCTGTGGGAGGCCTCCAGATCTCAGGCCTGGCACACCGTTTACCAGGCTGCTTCCTCCTCTGACGGGGGCCCAGCACACGCCCCAGGAGACTTGGCAGCCGCCCCCAGGGCTCTATCCTCTGGAACTCGTCCCCTTGGAAGGGGCCTGGCCCAGGTGCCAGGTTCGGCTGGTCGGCCAGCCTCCTTTGGAGAAAGCAGGCAAGCCGAGCCAGGCTTGCAGTGGCCCTGGCGTGACACCTGCCACCTCAGGCAGAGGGCCTCCCGCGTGCCCTCCATGGCGGGTTTCTCCCCGGAGCCGTGGCCTGGGCACTAGGAAGGCCGGGCCTCCCCGACTCCCGGGAGGAGGGGCTAGCCCAGTTGCGCCCTGGCCCCCAAACCCTCTGGTGCCATCTGCCTGTCTCGGCACTTCTGACTCCACAGAGCCTTTCCTACATCTGGGCTGCCTGCCGTGGCAAAGTGCAGGCGTGGGGTGAGGCCATGGCTTTGTCTTTCCAGGAAAAAATGAGCCCCTGGCCGAAGCAGCAGGCCCAGGCAGAGCCTTGAGCTTGAAGCCCAGTAGGTCTGTGGCCCTCAGGGCCAGAGCCATGCTTTCAAGGCAGGGAAGCGGCCTGCAAGCTGAGTGGGAGTGGGGGAGGGGAGGGAGACAGCTGAAGCCGAGTCCAGAAGGGCGGCGATGGAAGAGCTGCAGCTGGGTCAGAGCCTGGAGGGAGGGCGGGGCCTTCACTGAGGACCCCCCCGCCCCCCGAGGCCAGCCCTAGGCCCCGGCGGTCGCGCATGCGCCCTTGGCCTGTGCGGTGTGTGGGGGCTTGAACCCAAGCCCGCAGGGCTCCCGGAGCGGCCAGAGAAAGAAGGGCCCATGGAGAGGTAGGCGAGGTGGGCAGGGGGCGCCACCTTACTCTCCTCAGCTCCCTGAGGGAGAGAGAGAGAGACAGAGACAGAGAGAGAGATCCCTGACCTCTGAGTCTCTGCCTCCACCGCTGGCTGGTGCCAACTCACGCGCCATCCCACTTCCAGCCATCACCCCCACGCCTGCCCCCGGGGCAGCCCCACCACAGAGAGGCCGGTTGGTTCCTGCTCACCTCTGTGCCGTCCCTTCCCGACCTGACCCCAGTGCAGGGGATAAGCTTCAGACAAGTCTTTCCATGTCCCTCTGCATGACAATAGACTTCCTCCCCTCTCCCATTCCACAGGCCCACCCACCCGGGACATCCACCTTTGTCATTAGCTCAGGAGAGGATGCAAGATGAGAATCTCTGCTATTGTGTGCGGAGACTCAGTTTCCCGGGTTTCCCCCATGGACACATGTTCTTCAGCTGGGTCTGATTTTCTCCAGACAAGCTGTCTTGGGAAGGATTTGGCCAGCCCTAAGAACCTGAAGGGAAAGGGCGGAGGGGGGTTCTCTCTCTGCCCCCGACAGCCCCGAGCTGGGTCGGTCCCTCAGACCTGGCCAGGGGCAGCCCATCCCCCGGCGCCCTTCCCCGGGGCATCCAAGGGCAGGCTCGGCGCCAGCCCCACCCCGCTCGCCACTGCCCGACCATCGTCCTCCCTCGGGGGGCCTGGGCAGGACAGGGACCCGGCTGTGGGAGGCCTCCAGATCTCAGGCCTGGCACACCGTTTACCAGGCTGCTTCCTCCTCTGACGGGGGCCCAGCACACGCCCCAGGAGACTTGGCAGCCGCCCCCAGGGCTCTATCCTCTGGAACTCGTCCCCTTGGAAGGGGCCTGGCCCAGGTGCCAGGTTCGGCTGGTCGGCCAGCCTCCTTTGGAGAAAGCAGGCAAGCCGAGCCAGGCTTGCAGTGGCCCTGGCGTGACACCTGCCACCTCAGGCAGAGGGCCTCCCGCGTGCCCTCCATGGCGGGTTTCTCCCCGGAGCCGTGGCCTGGGCACTAGGAAGGCCGGGCCTCCCCGAATCCCGGGAGGAGGGGCTAGCCCAGTTGCGCCCTGGCCCCCAAACCCTCTGGTGCCATCTGCCTGTCTCGGCACTTCTGACTCCACAGAGCCTTTCCTACATCTGGGCTGCCTGCCGTGGCAAAGTGCAGGCGTGGGGTGAGGCCATGGCTTTGTCTTTCCAGGAAAAAATGAGCCCCTGGCCGAAGCAGCAGGCCCAGGCAGAGCCTTGAGCTTGAAGCCCAGTAGGTCTGTGGCCCTCAGGGCCAGAGCAATGCTTTCAAGGCAGGGAAGCGGCCTGCAAGCTGAGTGGGAGTGGGGGAGGGGAGGGAGACAGCTGAAGCCGAGTCCAGAAGGGCGGCGATGGAAGAGCTGCAGCTGGGTCAGAGCCTGGAGGGAGGGCGGGGCCTTCACTGAGGACCCCCCCGCCCCCCGAGGCCAGCCCTAGGCCCCGGCGGTCGCGCATGCGCCCTTGGCCTGTGCGGTGTGTGGGGGCTTGAACCCAAGCCCGCAGGGCTCCCGGAGCGGCCAGAGAAAGAAGGGCCCATGGAGAGGTAGGCGAGGTGGGCAGGGGGCGCCACCTTACTCTCCTCAGCTCCCTGAGGGAGAGAGAGAGAGACAGAGACAGAGAGAGAGATCCCTGACCTCTGAGTCTCTGCCTCCACCGCTGGCTGGTGCCAACTCACGCGCCATCCCACTTCCAGCCATCACCCCCACGCCTGCCCCGGGGCCAGCCCCACCACAGAGAGGCCGGTTGGTTCCTGCTCACCTCTGTGCCGTCCCTTCCCGACCTGACCCCAGTGCAGGGGATAAGCTTCAGACAAGTCTTTCCATGTCCCTCTGCATGACAATAGACTTCCTCCCCTCTCCCATTCCACAGGCCCACCCACCCGGGACATCCACCTTTGTCATTAGCTCAGGAGAGGATGCAAGATGAGAATCTCTGCTATTGTGTGCGGAGACTCAGTTTCCCGGGTTTCCCCCATGGACACATGTTCTTCAGCTGGGTCTGATTTTCTCCAGACAAGCTGTCTTGGGAAGGATTTGGCCAGCCCTAAGAACCTGAAGGGAAAGGGCGGAGGGGGGTTCTCTCTCTGCCCCCGACAGCCCCGAGCTGGGTCGGTCCCTCAGACCTGGCCAGGGGCAGCCCATCCCCCGGCGCCCTTCCCCGGGGCATCCAAGGGCAGGCTCGGCGCCAGCCCCACCCCGCTCGCCACTGCCCGACCATCGTCCTCCCTCGGGGGGCCTGGGCAGGACAGGGACCCGGCTGTGGGAGGCCTCCAGATCTCAGGCCTGGCACACCGTTTACCAGGCTGCTTCCTCCTCTGACGGGGGCCCAGCACACGCCCCAGGAGACTTGGCAGCCGCCCCCAGGGCTCTATCCTCTGGAACTCGTCCCCTTGGAAGGGGCCTGGCCCAGGTGCCAGGTTCGGCTGGTCGGCCAGCCTCCTTTGGAGAAAGCAGGCAAGCCGAGCCAGGCTTGCAGTGGCCCTGGCGTGACACCTGCCACCTCAGGCAGAGGGCCTCCCGCGTGCCCTCCATGGCGGGTTTCTCCCCGGAGCCGTGGCCTGGGCACTAGGAAGGCCGGGCCTCCCCGACTCCCGGGAGGAGGGGCTAGCCCAGTTGCGCCCTGGCCCCCAAACCCTCTGGTGCCATCTGCCTGTCTCGGCACTTCTGACTCCACAGAGCCTTTCCTACATCTGGGCTGCCTGCCGTGGCAAAGTGCAGGCGTGGGGTGAGGCCATGGCTTTGTCTTTCCAGGAAAAAATGAGCCCCTGGCCGAAGCAGCAGGCCCAGGCAGAGCCTTGAGCTTGAAGCCCAGTAGGTCTGTGGCCCTCAGGGCCAGAGCAATGCTTTCAAGGCAGGGAAGCGGCCTGCAAGCTGAGTGGGAGTGGGGGAGGGGAGGGAGACAGCTGAAGCCGAGTCCAGAAGGGCGGCGATGGAAGAGCTGCAGCTGGGTCAGAGCCTGGAGGGAGGGCGGGGCCTTCACTGAGGACCCCCCCGCCCCCCGAGGCCAGCCCTAGGCCCCGGCGGTCGCGCATGCGCCCTTGGCCTGTGCGGTGTGTGGGGGCTTGAACCCAAGCCCGCAGGGCTCCCGGAGCGGCCAGAGAAAGAAGGGCCCATGGAGAGGTAGGCGAGGTGGGCAGGGGGCGCCACCTTACTCTCCTCAGCTCCCTGAGGGAGAGAGAGAGAGACAGAGACAGAGAGAGAGATCCCTGACCTCTGAGTCTCTGCCTCCACCGCTGGCTGGTGCCAACTCACGCGCCATCCCACTTCCAGCCATCACCCCCACGCCTGCCCCGGGGCCAGCCCCACCACAGAGAGGCCGGTTGGTTCCTGCTCACCTCTGTGCCGTCCCTTCCCGACCTGACCCCAGTGCAGGGGATAAGCTTCAGACAAGTCTTTCCATGTCCCTCTGCATGACAATAGACTTCCTCCCCTCTCCCATTCCACAGGCCCACCCACCCGGGACATCCACCTTTGTCATTAGCTCAGGAGAGGATGCAAGATGAGAATCTCTGCTATTGTGTGCGGAGACTCAGTTTCCCGGGTTTCCCCCATGGACACATGTTCTTCAGCTGGGTCTGATTTTCTCCAGACAAGCTGTCTTGGGAAGGATTTGGCCAGCCCTAAGAAGCTGAAGGGAAAGGGCGGAGGGGGGTTCTCTCTCTGCCCCCGACAGCCCCGAGCTGGGTCGGTCCCTCAGACCTGGCCAGGGGCAGCCCATCCCCCGGCGCCCTTCCCCGGGGCATCCAAGGGCAGGCTCGGCGCCAGCCCCACCCCGCTCGCCACTGCCCGACCATCGTCCTCCCTCGGGGGGCCTGGGCAGGACAGGGACCCGGCTGTGGGAGGCCTCCAGATCTCAGGCCTGGCACACCGTTTACCAGGCTGCTTCCTCCTCTGACGGGGGCCCAGCACACGCCCCAGGAGACTTGGCAGCCGCCCCCAGGGCTCTATCCTCTGGAACTCGTCCCCTTGGAAGGGGCCTGGCCCAGGTGCCAGGTTCGGCTGGTCGGCCAGCCTCCTTTGGAGAAAGCAGGCAAGCCGAGCCAGGCTTGCAGTGGCCCTGGCGTGACACCTGCCACCTCAGGCAGAGGGCCTCCCGCGTGCCCTCCATGGCGGGTTTCTCCCCGGAGCCGTGGCCTGGGCACTAGGAAGGCCGGGCCTCCCCGACTCCCGGGAGGAGGGGCTAGCCCAGTTGCGCCCTGGCCCCCAAACCCTCTGGTGCCATCTGCCTGTCTCGGCACTTCTGACTCCACAGAGCCTTTCCTACATCTGGGCTGCCTGCCGTGGCAAAGTGCAGGCGTGGGGTGAGGCCATGGCTTTGTCTTTCCAGGAAAAAATGAGCCCCTGGCCGAAGCAGCAGGCCCAGGCAGAGCCTTGAGCTTGAAGCCCAGTAGGTCTGTGGCCCTCAGGGCCAGAGTAATGCTTTCAAGGCAGGGAAGCGGCCTGCAAGCTGAGTGGGAGTGGGGGAGGGGAGGGAGACAGCTGAAGCCGAGTCCAGAAGGGCGGCGATGGAAGAGCTGCAGCTGGGTCAGAGCCTGGAGGGAGGGCGGGGCCTTCACTGAGGACCCCCCCGCCCCCCGAGGCCAGCCCTAGGCCCCGGCGGTCGCGCATGCGCCCTTGGCCTGTGCGGTGTGTGGGGGCTTGAACCCAAGCCCGCAGGGCTCCCGGAGCGGCCAGAGAAAGAAGGGCCCATGGAGAGGTAGGCGAGGTGGGCAGGGGGCGCCACCTTACTCTCCTCAGCTCCCTGAGGGAGAGAGAGAGAGACAGAGACAGAGAGAGAGATCCCTGACCTCTGAGTCTCTGCCTCCACCGCTGGCTGGTGCCAACTCACGCGCCATCCCACTTCCAGCCATCACCCCCACGCCTGCCCCGGGGCCAGCCCCACCACAGAGAGGCCGGTTGGTTCCTGCTCACCTCTGTGCCGTCCCTTCCCGACCTGACCCCAGTGCAGGGGATAAGCTTCAGACAAGTCTTTCCATGTCCCTCTGCATGACAATAGACTTCCTCCCCTCTCCCATTCCACAGGCCCACCCACCCGGGACATCCACCTTTGTCATTAGCTCAGGAGAGGATGCAAGATGAGAATCTCTGCTATTGTGTGCGGAGACTCAGTTTCCCGGGTTTCCCCCATGGACACATGTTCTTCAGCTGGGTCTGATTTTCTCCAGACAAGCTGTCTTGGGAAGGATTTGGCCAGCCCTAAGAACCTGAAGGGAAAGGGCGGAGGGGGGTTCTCTCTCTGCCCCCGACAGCCCCGAGCTGGGTCGGTCCCTCAGACCTGGCCAGGGGCAGCCCATCCCCCGGCGCCCTTCCCCGGGGCATCCAAGGGCAGGCTCGGCGCCAGCCCCACCCCGCTCGCCACTGCCCGACCATCGTCCTCCCTCGGGGGGCCTGGGCAGGACAGGGACCCGGCTGTGGGAGGCCTCCAGATCTCAGGCCTGGCACACCGTTTACCAGGCTGCTTCCTCCTCTGACGGGGGCCCAGCACACGCCCCAGGAGACTTGGCAGCCGCCCCCAGGGCTCTATCCTCTGGAACTCGTCCCCTTGGAAGGGGCCTGGCCCAGGTGCCAGGTTCGGCTGGTCGGCCAGCCTCCTTTGGAGAAAGCAGGCAAGCCGAGCCAGGCTTGCAGTGGCCCTGGCGTGACACCTGCCACCTCAGGCAGAGGGCCTCCCGCGTGCCCTCCATGGCGGGTTTCTCCCCGGAGCCGTGGCCTGGGCACTAGGAAGGCCGGGCCTCCCCGACTCCCGGGAGGAGGGGCTAGCCCACTTGCGCCCTGGCCCCCAAACCCTCTGGTGCCATCTGCCTGTCTCGGCACTTCTGACTCCACAGAGCCTTTCCTACATCTGGGCTGCCTGCCGTGGCAAAGTGCAGGCGTGGGGTGAGGCCATGGCTTTGTCTTTCCAGGAAAAAATGAGCCCCTGGCCGAAGCAGCAGGCCCAGGCAGAGCCTTGAGCTTGAAGCCCAGTAGGTCTGTGGCCCTCAGGGCCAGAGCAATGCTTTCAAGGCAGGGAAGCGGCCTGCAAGCTGAGTGGGAGTGGGGGAGGGGAGGGAGACAGCTGAAGCCGAGTCCAGAAGGGCGGCGATGGAAGAGCTGCAGCTGGGTCAGAGCCTGGAGGGAGGGCGGGGCCTTCACTGAGGACCCCCCCGCCCCCGGGGCCAGCCCTAGGCACCGGCGGTCGCGCATGCGCCCTTGGCCTGTGCGGTGTGTGGGGGCTTGAACCCAAGCCCGCAGGGCTCCCGGAGCGGCCAGAGAAAGAAGGGCCCATGGAGAGGTAGGCGAGGTGGGCAGGGGGCGCCACCTTACTCTCCTCAGCTCCCTGAGGGAGAGAGAGAGAGACAGAGACAGAGAGAGAGATCCCTGACCTCTGAGTCTCTGCCTCCACCGCTGGCTGGTGCCAACTCACGCGCCATCCCACTTCCAGCCATCACCCCCACGCCTGCCCCGGGGCCAGCCCCACCACAGAGAGGCCGGTTGGTTCCTGCTCACCTCTGTGCCGTCCCTTCCCGACCTGACCCCAGTGCAGGGGATAAGCTTCAGACAAGTCTTTCCATGTCCCTCTGCATGACAATAGACTTCCTCCCCTCTCCCATTCCACAGGCCCACCCACCCGGGACATCCACCTTTGTCATTAGCTCAGGAGAGGATGCAAGATGAGAATCTCTGCTATTGTGTGCGGAGACTCAGTTTCCCGGGTTTCCCCCATGGACACATGTTCTTCAGCTGGGTCTGATTTTCTCCAGACAAGCTGTCTTGGGAAGGATTTGGCCAGCCCTAAGAAGCTGAAGGGAAAGGGCGGAGGGGGGTTCTCTCTCTGCCCCCGACAGCCCCGAGCTGGGTCGGTCCCTCAGACCTGGCCAGGGGCAGCCCATCCCCCGGCGCCCTTCCCCGGGGCATCCAAGGGCAGGCTCGGCGCCAGCCCCACCCCGCTCGCCACTGCCCGACCATCGTCCTCCCTCGGGGGGCCTGGGCAGGACAGGGACCCGGCTGTGGGAGGCCTCCAGATCTCAGGCCTGGCACACCGTTTACCAGGCTGCTTCCTCCTCTGACGGGGGCCCAGCACACGCCCCAGGAGACTTGGCAGCCGCCCCCAGGGCTCTATCCTCTGGAACTCGTCCCCTTGGAAGGGGCCTGGCCCAGGTGCCAGGTTCGGCTGGTCGGCCAGCCTCCTTTGGAGAAAGCAGGCAAGCCGAGCCAGGCTTGCAGTGGCCCTGGCGTGACACCTGCCACCTCAGGCAGAGGGCCTCCCGCGTGCCCTCCATGGCGGGTTTCTCCCCGGAGCCGTGGCCTGGGCACTAGGAAGGCCGGGCCTCCCCGACTCCCGGGAGGAGGGGCTAGCCCAGTTGCGCCCTGGCCCCCAAACCCTCTGGTGCCATCTGCCTGTCTCGGCACTTCTGACTCCACAGAGCCTTTCCTACATCTGGGCTGCCTGCCGTGGCAAAGTGCAGGCGTGGGGTGAGGCCATGGCTTTGTCTTTCCAGGAAAAAATGAGCCCCTGGCCGAAGCAGCAGGCCCAGGCAGAGCCTTGAGCTTGAAGCCCAGTAGGTCTGTGGCCCTCAGGGCCAGAGCAATGCTTTCAAGGCAGGGAAGCGGCCTGCAAGCTGAGTGGGAGTGGGGGAGGGGAGGGAGACAGCTGAAGCCGAGTCCAGAAGGGCGGCGATGGAAGAGCTGCAGCTGGGTCAGAGCCTGGAGGGAGGGCGGGGCCTTCACTGAGGACCCCCCCGCCCCCCGAGGCCAGCCCTAGGCCCCGGCGGTCGCGCATGCGCCCTTGGCCTGTGCGGTGTGTGGGGGCTTGAACCCAAGCCCGCAGGGCTCCCGGAGCGGCCAGAGAAAGAAGGGCCCATGGAGAGGTAGGCGAGGTGGGCAGGGGGCGCCACCTTACTCTCCTCAGCTCCCTGAGGGAGAGAGAGAGAGACAGAGACAGAGAGAGAGATCCCTGACCTCTGAGTCTCTGCCTCCACCGCTGGCTGGTGCCAACTCACGCGCCATCCCACTTCCAGCCATCACCCCCACGCCTGCCCCGGGGCCAGCCCCACCACAGAGAGGCCGGTTGGTTCCTGCTCACCTCTGTGCCGTCCCTTCCCGACCTGACCCCAGTGCAGGGGATAAGCTTCAGACAAGTCTTTCCATGTCCCTCTGCATGACAATAGACTTCCTCCCCTCTCCCATTCCACAGGCCCACCCACCCGGGACATCCACCTTTGTCATTAGCTCAGGAGAGGATGCAAGATGAGAATCTCTGCTATTGTGTGCGGAGACTCAGTTTCCCGGGTTTCCCCCATGGACACATGTTCTTCAGCTGGGTCTGATTTTCTCCAGACAAGCTGTCTTGGGAAGGATTTGGCCAGCCCTAAGAACCTGAAGGGAAAGGGCGGAGGGGGGTTCTCTCTCTGCCCCCGACAGCCCCGAGCTGGGTCGGTCCCTCAGACCTGGCCAGGGGCAGCCCATCCCCCGGCGCCCTTCCCCGGGGCATCCAAGGGCAGGCTCGGCCCCACCCCGCTCGCCACTGCCCGACCATCGTCCTCCCTCGGGGGGCCTGGGCAGGACAGGGACCCGGCTGTGGGAGGCCTCCAGATCTCAGGCCTGGCACACCGTTTACCAGGCTGCTTCCTCCTCTGACGGGGGCCCAGCACACGCCCCAGGAGACTTGGCAGCCGCCCCCAGGGCTCTATCCTCTGGAACTCGTCCCCTTGGAAGGGGCCTGGCCCAGGTGCCAGGTTCGGCTGGTCGGCCAGCCTCCTTTGGAGAAAGCAGGCAAGCCGAGCCAGGCTTGCAGTGGCCCTGGCGTGACACCTGCCACCTCAGGCAGAGGGCCTCCCGCGTGCCCTCCATGGCGGGTTTCTCCCCGGAGCCGTGGCCTGGGCACTAGGAAGGCCGGGCCTCCCCGACTCCCGGGAGGAGGGGCTAGCCCAGTTGCGCCCTGGCCCCCAAACCCTCTGGTGCCATCTGCCTGTCTCGGCACTTCTGACTCCACAGAGCCTTTCCTACATCTGGGCTGCCTGCCGTGGCAAAGTGCAGGCGTGGGGTGAGGCCATGGCTTTGTCTTTCCAGGAAAAAATGAGCCCCTGGCCGAAGCAGCAGGCCCAGGCAGAGCCTTGAGCTTGAAGCCCAGTAGGTCTGTGGCCCTCAGGGCCAGAGCAATGCTTTCAAGGCAGGGAAGCGGCCTGCAAGCTGAGTGGGAGTGGGGGAGGGGAGGGAGACAGCTGAAGCCGAGTCCAGAAGGGCGGCGATGGAAGAGCTGCAGCTGGGTCAGAGCCTGGAGGGAGGGCGGGGCCTTCACTGAGGACCCCCCCGCCCCCCGAGGCCAGCCCTAGGCCCCGGCGGTCGCGCATGCGCCCTTGGCCTGTGCGGTGTGTGGGGGCTTGAACCCAAGCCCGCAGGGCTCCCGGAGCGGCCAGAGAAAGAAGGGCCCATGGAGAGGTAGGCGAGGTGGGCAGGGGGCGCCACCTTACTCTCCTCAGCTCCCTGAGGGAGAGAGAGAGAGACAGAGACAGAGAGAGAGATCCCTGACCTCTGAGTCTCTGCCTCCACCGCTGGCTGGTGCCAACTCACGCGCCATCCCACTTCCAGCCATCACCCCCACGCCTGCCCCGGGGCCAGCCCCACCACAGAGAGGCCGGTTGGTTCCTGCTCACCTCTGTGCCGTCCCTTCCCGACCTGACCCCAGTGCAGGGGATAAGCTTCAGACAAGTCTTTCCATGTCCCTCTGCATGACAATAGACTTCCTCCCCTCTCCCATTCCACAGGCCCACCCACCCGGGACATCCACCTTTGTCATTAGCTCAGGAGAGGATGCAAGATGAGAATCTCTGCTATTGTGTGGGGAGACTCAGTTTCCCGGGTTTCCCCCATGGACACATGTTCTTCAGCTGGGTCTGATTTTCTCCAGACAAGCTGTCTTGGGAAGGATTTGGCCAGCCCTAAGAAGCTGAAGGGAAAGGGCGGAGGGGGGTTCTCTCTCTGCCCCCGACAGCCCCGAGCTGGGTCGGTCCCTCAGACCTGGCCAGGGGCAGCCCATCCCCCGGCGCCCTTCCCCGGGGCATCCAAGGGCAGGCTCGGCGCCAGCCCCACCCCGCTCGCCACTGCCCGACCATCGTCCTCCCTCGGGGGGCCTGGGCAGGACAGGGACCCGGCTGTGGGAGGCCTCCAGATCTCAGGCCTGGCACACCCCGTTTACCAGGCTGCTTCCTCCTCTGACGGGGGCCCAGCACACGCCCCAGGAGACTTGGCAGCCGCCCCCAGGGCTCTATCCTCTGGAACTCGTCCCCTTGGAAGGGGCCTGGCCCAGGTGCCAGGTTCGGCTGGTCGGCCAGCCTCCTTTGGAGAAAGCAGGCAAGCCGAGCCAGGCTTGCAGTGGCCCTGGCGTGACACCTGCCACCTCAGGCAGAGGGCCTCCCGCGTGCCCTCCATGGCGGGTTTCTCCCCGGAGCCGTGGCCTGGGCACTAGGAAGGCCGGGCCTCCCCGACTCCCGGGAGGAGGGGCTAGCCCAGTTGCGCCCTGGCCCCCAAACCCTCTGGTGCCATCTGCCTGTCTCGGCACTTCTGACTCCACAGAGCCTTTCCTACATCTGGGCTGCCTGCCGTGGCAAAGTGCAGGCGTGGGGTGAGGCCATGGCTTTGTCTTTCCAGGAAAAAATGAGCCCCTGGCCGAAGCAGCAGGCCCAGGCAGAGCCTTGAGCTTGAAGCCCAGTAGGTCTGTGGCCCTCAGGGCCAGAGCAATGCTTTCAAGGCAGGGAAGCGGCCTGCAAGCTGAGTGGGAGTGGGGGAGGGGAGGGAGACAGCTGAAGCCGAGTCCAGAAGGGCGGCGATGGAAGAGCTGCAGCTGGGTCAGAGCCTGGAGGGAGGGCGGGGCCTTCACTGAGGACCCCCCCGCCCCCCGAGGCCAGCCCTAGGCCCCGGCGGTCGCGCATGCGCCCTTGGCCTGTGCGGTGTGTGGGGGCTTGAACCCAAGCCCGCAGGGCTCCCGGAGCGGCCAGAGAAAGAAGGGCCCATGGAGAGGTAGGCGAGGTGGGCAGGGGGCGCCACCTTACTCTCCTCAGCTCCCTGAGGGAGAGAGAGAGAGACAGAGACAGAGAGAGAGATCCCTGACCTCTGAGTCTCTGCCTCCACCGCTGGCTGGTGCCAACTCACGCGCCATCCCACTTCCAGCCATCACCCCCACGCCTGCCCCGGGGCCAGCCCCACCACAGAGAGGCCGGTTGGTTCCTGCTCACCTCTGTGCCGTCCCTTCCCGACCTGACCCCAGTGCAGGGGATAAGCTTCAGACAAGTCTTTCCATGTCCCTCTGCATGACAATAGACTTCCTCCCCTCTCCCATTCCACAGGCCCACCCACCCGGGACATCCACCTTTGTCATTAGCTCAGGAGAGGATGCAAGATGAGAATCTCTGCTATTGTGTGCGGAGACTCAGTTTCCCGGGTTTCCCCCATGGACACATGTTCTTCAGCTGGGTCTGATTTTCTCCAGACAAGCTGTCTTGGGAAGGATTTGGCCAGCCCTAAGAAGCTGAAGGGAAAGGGCGGAGGGGGGTTCTCTCTCTGCCCCCGACAGCCCCGAGCTGGGTCGGTCCCTCAGACCTGGCCAGGGGCAGCCCATCCCCCGGCGCCCTTCCCCGGGGCATCCAAGGGCAGGCTCGGCGCCAGCCCCACCCCGCTCGCCACTGCCCGACCATCGTCCTCCCTCGGGGGGTCTGGGCAGGACAGGGACCCGGCTGTGGGAGGCCTCCAGATCTCAGGCCTGGCACACCGTTTACCAGGCTGCTTCCTCCTCTGACGGGGGCCCAGCACACGCCCCAGGAGACTTGGCAGCCGCCCCCAGGGCTCTATCCTCTGGAACTCGTCCCCTTGGAAGGGGCCTGGCCCAGGTGCCAGGTTCGGCTGGTCGGCCAGCCTCCTTTGGAGAAAGCAGGCAAGCCGAGCCAGGCTTGCAGTGGCCCTGGCGTGACACCTGCCACCTCAGGCAGAGGGCCTCCCGCGTGCCCTCCATGGCGGGTTTCTCCCCGGAGCCGTGGCCTGGGCACTAGGAAGGCCGGGCCTCCCCGACTCCCGGGAGGAGGGGCTAGCCCAGTTGCGCCCTGGCCCCCAAACCCTCTGGTGCCATCTGCCTGTCTCGGCACTTCTGACTCCACAGAGCCTTTCCTACATCTGGGCTGCCTGCCGTGGCAAAGTGCAGGCGTGGGGTGAGGCCATGGCTTTGTCTTTCCAGGAAAAAATGAGCCCCTGGCCGAAGCAGCAGGCCCAGGCAGAGCCTTGAGCTTGAAGCCCAGTAGGTCTGTGGCCCTCAGGGCCAGAGCAATGCTTTCAAGGCAGGGAAGCGGCCTGCAAGCTGAGTGGGAGTGGGGGAGGGGAGGGAGACAGCTGAAGCCGAGTCCAGAAGGGCGGCGATGGAAGAGCTGCAGCTGGGTCAGAGCCTGGAGGGAGGGCGGGGCCTTCACTGAGGACCCCCCCCGCCCCCCGAGGCCAGCCCTAGGCCCCGGCGGTCGCGCATGCGCCCTTGGCCTGTGCGGTGTGTGGGGGCTTGAACCCAAGCCCGCAGGGCTCCCGGAGCGGCCAGAGAAAGAAGGGCCCATGGAGAGGTAGGCGAGGTGGGCAGGGGGCGCCACCTTACTCTCCTCAGCTCCCTGAGGGAGAGAGAGAGAGACAGAGACAGAGAGAGAGATCCCTGACCTCTGAGTCTCTGCCTCCACCGCTGGCTGGTGCCAACTCACGCGCCATCCCACTTCCAGCCATCACCCCCACGCCTGCCCCGGGGCCAGCCCCACCACAGAGAGGCCGGTTGGTTCCTGCTCACCTCTGTGCCGTCCCTTCCCGACCTGACCCCAGTGCAGGGGATAAGCTTCAGACAAGTCTTTCCATGTCCCTCTGCATGACAATAGACTTCCTCCCCTCTCCCATTCCACAGGCCCACCCACCCGGGACATCCACCTTTGTCATTAGCTCAGGAGAGGATGCAAGATGAGAATCTCTGCTATTGTGTGCGGAGACTCAGTTTCCCGGGTTTCCCCCATGGACACATGTTCTTCAGCTGGGTCTGATTTTCTCCAGACAAGCTGTCTTGGGAAGGATTTGGCCAGCCCTAAGAAGCTGAAGGGAAAGGGCGGAGGGGGGTTCTCTCTCTGCCCCCGACAGCCCCGAGCTGGGTCGGTCCCTCAGACCTGGCCAGGGGCAGCCCATCCCCCGGCGCCCTTCCCCGGGGCATCCAAGGGCAGGCTCGGCGCCAGCCCCACCCCGCTCGCCACTGCCCGACCATCGTCCTCCCTCGGGGGGCCTGGGCAGGACAGGGACCCGGCTGTGGGAGGCCTCCAGATCTCAGGCCTGGCACCCACCGTTTACCAGGCTGCTTCCTCCTCTGACGGGGGCCCAGCACACGCCCCAGGAGACTTGGCAGCCGCCCCCAGGGCTCTATCCTCTGGAACTCGTCCCCTTGGAAGGGGCCTGGCCCAGGTGCCAGGTTCGGCTGGTCGGCCAGCCTCCTTTGGAGAAAGCAGGCAAGCCGAGCCAGGCTTGCAGTGGCCCTGGCGTGACACCTGCCACCTCAGGCAGAGGGCCTCCCGCGTGCCCTCCATGGCGGGTTTCTCCCCGGAGCCGTGGCCTGGGCACTAGGAAGGCCGGGCCTCCCCGACTCCCGGGAGGAGGGGCTAGCCCAGTTGCGCCCTGGCCCCCAAACCCTCTGGTGCCATCTGCCTGTCTCGGCACTTCTGACTCCACAGAGCCTTTCCTACATCTGGGCTGCCTGCCGTGGCAAAGTGCAGGCGTGGGGTGAGGCCATGGCTTTGTCTTTCCAGGAAAAAATGAGCCCCTGGCCGAAGCAGCAGGCCCAGGCAGAGCCTTGAGCTTGAAGCCCAGTAGGTCTGTGGCCCTCAGGGCCAGAGCAATGCTTTCAAGGCAGGGAAGCGGCCTGCAAGCTGAGTGGGAGTGGGGGAGGGGAGGGAGACAGCTGAAGCCGAGTCCAGAAGGGCGGCGATGGAAGAGCTGCAGCTGGGTCAGAGCCTGGAGGGAGGGCGGGGCCTTCACTGAGGACCCCCCCGCCCCCCGAGGCCAGCCCTAGGCCCCGGCGGTCGCGCATGCGCCCTTGGCCTGTGCGGTGTGTGGGGGCTTGAACCCAAGCCCGCAGGGCTCCCGGAGCGGCCAGAGAAAGAAGGGCCCATGGAGAGGTAGGCGAGGTGGGCAGGGGGCGCCACCTTACTCTCCTCAGCTCCCTGAGGGAGAGAGAGAGAGACAGAGACAGAGAGAGAGATCCCTGACCTCTGAGTCTCTGCCTCCACCGCTGGCTGGTGCCAACTCACGCGCCATCCCACTTCCAGCCATCACCCCCACGCCTGCCCCGGGGCCAGCCCCACCACAGAGAGGCCGGTTGGTTCCTGCTCACCTCTGTGCCGTCCCTTCCCGACCTGACCCCAGTGCAGGGGATAAGCTTCAGACAAGTCTTTCCATGTCCCTCTGCATGACAATAGACTTCCTCCCCTCTCCCATTCCACAGGCCCACCCACCCGGGACATCCACCTTTGTCATTAGCTCAGGAGAGGATGCAAGATGAGAATCTCTGCTATTGTGTGCGGAGACTCAGTTTCCCGGGTTTCCCCCATGGACACATGTTCTTCAGCTGGGTCTGATTTTCTCCAGACAAGCTGTCTTGGGAAGGATTTGGCCAGCCCTAAGAACCTGAAGGGAAAGGGCGGAGGGGGGTTCTCTCTCTGCCCCCGACAGCCCCGAGCTGGGTCGGTCCCTCAGACCTGGCCAGGGGCAGCCCATCCCCCGGCGCCCTTCCCCGGGGCATCCAAGGGCAGGCTCGGCGCCAGCCCCACCCCGCTCGCCACTGCCCGACCATCGTCCTCCCTCGGGGGGCCTGGGCAGGACAGGGACCCGGCTGTGGGAGGCCTCCAGATCTCAGGCCTGGCACACCGTTTACCAGGCTGCTTCCTCCTCTGACGGGGGCCCAGCACACGCCCCAGGAGACTTGGCAGCCGCCCCCAGGGCTCTATCCTCTGGAACTCGTCCCCTTGGAAGGGGCCTGGCCCAGGTGCCAGGTTCGGCTGGTCGGCCAGCCTCCTTTGGAGAAAGCAGGCAAGCCGAGCCAGGCTTGCAGTGGCCCTGGCGTGACACCTGCCACCTCAGGCAGAGGGCCTCCCGCGTGCCCTCCATGGCGGGTTTCTCCCCGGAGCCGTGGCCTGGGCACTAGGAAGGCCGGGCCTCCCCGACTCCCGGGAGGAGGGGCTAGCCCAGTTGCGCCCTGGCCCCCAAACCCTCTGGTGCCATCTGCCTGTCTCGGCACTTCTGACTCCACAGAGCCTTTCCTACATCTGGGCTGCCTGCCGTGGCAAAGTGCAGGCGTGGGGTGAGGCCATGGCTTTGTCTTTCCAGGAAAAAATGAGCCCCTGGCCGAAGCAGCAGGCCCAGGCAGAGCCTTGAGCTTGAAGCCCAGTAGGTCTGTGGCCCTCAGGGCCAGAGCAATGCTTTCAAGGCAGGGAAGCGGCCTGCAAGCTGAGTGGGAGTGGGGGAGGGGAGGGAGACAGCTGAAGCCGAGTCCAGAAGGGCGGCGATGGAAGAGCTGCAGCTGGGTCAGAGCCTGGAGGGAGGGCGGGGCCTTCACTGAGGACCCCCCCGCCCCCCGAGGCCAGCCCTAGGCCCCGGCGGTCGCGCATGCGCCCTTGGCCTGTGCGGTGTGTGGGGGCTTGAACCCAAGCCCGCAGGGCTCCCGGAGCGGCCAGAGAAAGAAGGGCCCATGGAGAGGTAGGCGAGGTGGGCAGGGGGCGCCACCTTACTCTCCTCAGCTCCCTGAGGGAGAGAGAGAGAGACAGAGACAGAGAGAGAGATCCCTGACCTCTGAGTCTCTGCCTCCACCGCTGGCTGGTGCCAACTCACGCGCCATCCCACTTCCAGCCATCACCCCCCACGCCTGCCCCGGGGCCAGCCCCACCACAGAGAGGCCGGTTGGTTCCTGCTCACCTCTGTGCCGTCCCTTCCCGACCTGACCCCAGTGCAGGGGATAAGCTTCAGACAAGTCTTTCCATGTCCCTCTGCATGACAATAGACTTCCTCCCCTCTCCCATTCCACAGGCCCACCCACCCGGGACATCCACCTTTGTCATTAGCTCAGGAGAGGATGCAAGATGAGAATCTCTGCTATTGTGTGCGGAGACTCAGTTTCCCGGGTTTCCCCCATGGACACATGTTCTTCAGCTGGGTCTGATTTTCTCCAGACAAGCTGTCTTGGGAAGGATTTGGCCAGCCCTAAGAACCTGAAGGGAAAGGGCGGAGGGGGGTTCTCTCTCTGCCCCCGACAGCCCCGAGCTGGGTCGGTCCCTCAGACCTGGCCAGGGGCAGCCCATCCCCCGGCGCCCTTCCCCGGGGCATCCAAGGGCAGGCTCGGCGCCAGCCCCACCCCGCTCGCCACTGCCCGACCATCGTCCTCCCTCGGGGGGCCTGGGCAGGACAGGGACCCGGCTGTGGGAGGCCTCCAGATCTCAGGCCTGGAACACCGTTTACCAGGCTGCTTCCTCCTCTGACGGGGGCCCAGCACACGCCCCAGGAGACTTGGCAGCCGCCCCCAGGGCTCTATCCTCTGGAACTCGTCCCCTTGGAAGGGGCCTGGCCCAGGTGCCAGGTTCGGCTGGTCGGCCAGCCTCCTTTGGAGAAAGCAGGCAAGCCGAGCCAGGCTTGCAGTGGCCCTGGCGTGACACCTGCCACCTCAGGCAGAGGGCCTCCCGCGTGCCCTCCATGGCGGGTTTCTCCCCGGAGCCGTGGCCTGGGCACTAGGAAGGCCGGGCCTCCCCGACTCCCGGGAGGAGGGGCTAGCCCAGTTGCGCCCTGGCCCCCAAACCCTCTGGTGCCATCTGCCTGTCTCGGCACTTCTGACTCCACAGAGCCTTTCCTACATCTGGGCTGCCTGCCGTGGCAAAGTGCAGGCGTGGGGTGAGGCCATGGCTTTGTCTTTCCAGGAAAAAATGAGCCCCTGGCCGAAGCAGCAGGCCCAGGCAGAGCCTTGAGCTTGAAGCCCAGTAGGTCTGTGGCCCTCAGGGCCAGAGCAATGCTTTGAAGGCAGGGAAGCGGCCTGCAAGCTGAGTGGGAGTGGGGGAGGGGAGGGAGACAGCTGAAGCCGAGTCCAGAAGGGCGGCGATGGAAGAGCTGCAGCTGGGTCAGAGCCTGGAGGGAGGGCGGGGCCTTCACTGAGGACCCCCCCGCCCCCCGAGGCCAGCCCTAGGCCCCGGCGGTCGCGCATGCGCCCTTGGCCTGTGCGGTGTGTGGGGGCTTGAACCCAAGCCCGCAGGGCTCCCGGAGCGGCCAGAGAAAGAAGGGCCCATGGAGAGGTAGGCGAGGTGGGCAGGGGGCGCCACCTTACTCTCCTCAGCTCCCTGAGGGAGAGAGAGAGAGACAGAGACAGAGAGAGAGATCCCTGACCTCTGAGTCTCTGCCTCCACCGCTGGCTGGTGCCAACTCACGCGCCATCCCACTTCCAGCCATCACCCCCACGCCTGCCCCGGGGCCAGCCCCACCACAGAGAGGCCGGTTGGTTCCTGCTCACCTCTGTGCCGTCCCTTCCCGACCTGACCCCAGTGCAGGGGATAAGCTTCAGACAAGTCTTTCCATGTCCCTCTGCATGACAATAGACTTCCTCCCCTCTCCCATTCCACAGGCCCACCCACCCGGGACATCCACCTTTGTCATTAGCTCAGGAGAGGATGCAAGATGAGAATCTCTGCTATTGTGTGCGGAGACTCAGTTTCCCGGGTTTCCCCCATGGACACATGTTCTTCAGCTGGGTCTGATTTTCTCCAGACAAGCTGTCTTGGGAAGGATTTGGCCAGCCCTAAGAACCTGAAGGGAAAGGGCGGAGGGGGGTTCTCTCTCTGCCCCCGACAGCCCCGAGCTGGGTCGGTCCCTCAGACCTGGCCAGGGGCAGCCCATCCCCCGGCGCCCTTCCCCGGGGCATCCAAGGGCAGGCTCGGCGCCAGCCCCACCCCGCTCGCCACTGCCCGACCATCGTCCTCCCTCGGGGGGCCTGGGCAGGACAGGGACCCGGCTGTGGGAGGCCTCCAGATCTCAGGCCTGGCACACCGTTTACCAGGCTGCTTCCTCCTCTGACGGGGGCCCAGCACACGCCCCAGGAGACTTGGCAGCCGCCCCCAGGGCTCTATCCTCTGGAACTCGTCCCCTTGGAAGGGGCCTGGCCCAGGTGCCAGGTTCGGCTGGTCGGCCAGCCTCCTTTGGAGAAAGCAGGCAAGCCGAGCCAGGCTTGCAGTGGCCCTGGCGTGACACCTGCCACCTCAGGCAGAGGGCCTCCCGCGTGCCCTCCATGGCGGGTTTCTCCCCGGAGCCGTGGCCTGGGCACTAGGAAGGCCGGGCCTCCCCGACTCCCGGGAGGAGGGGCTAGCCCAGTTGCGCCCTGGCCCCCAAACCCTCTGGTGCCATCTGCCTGTCTCGGCACTTCTGACTCCACAGAGCCTTTCCTACATCTGGGCTGCCTGCCGTGGCAAAGTGCAGGCGTGGGGTGAGGCCATGGCTTTGTCTTTCCAGGAAAAAATGAGCCCCTGGCCGAAGCAGCAGGCCCAGGCAGAGCCTTGAGCTTGAAGCCCAGTAGGTCTGTGGCCCTCAGGGCCAGAGCAATGCTTTCAAGGCAGGGAAGCGGCCTGCAAGCTGAGTGGGAGTGGGGGAGGGGAGGGAGACAGCTGAAGCCGAGTCCAGAAGGGCGGCGATGGAAGAGCTGCAGCTGGGTCAGAGCCTGGAGGGAGGGCGGGGGCCTTCACTGAGGACCCCCCCGCCCCCCGAGGCCAGCCCTAGGCCCCGGCGGTCGCGCATGCGCCCTTGGCCTGTGCGGTGTGTGGGGGCTTGAACCCAAGCCCGCAGGGCTCCCGGAGCGGCCAGAGAAAGAAGGGCCCATGGAGAGGTAGGCGAGGTGGGCAGGGGGCGCCACCTTACTCTCCTCAGCTCCCTGAGGGAGAGAGAGAGAGACAGAGACAGAGAGAGAGATCCCTGACCTCTGAGTCTCTGCCTCCACCGCTGGCTGGTGCCAACTCACGCGCCATCCCACTTCCAGCCATCACCCCCACGCCTGCCCCGGGGCCAGCCCCACCACAGAGAGGCCGGTTGGTTCCTGCTCACCTCTGTGCCATCCCTTCCCGACCTGACCCCAGTGCAGGGGATAAGCTTCAGACAAGTCTTTCCATGTCCCTCTGCATGACAATAGACTTCCTCCCCTCTCCCATTCCACAGGCCCACCCACCCGGGACATCCACCTTTGTCATTAGCTCAGGAGAGGATGCAAGATGAGAATCTCTGCTATTGTGTGCGGAGACTCAGTTTCCCGGGTTTCCCCCATGGACACATGTTCTTCAGCTGGGTCTGATTTTCTCCAGACAAGCTGTCTTGGGAAGGATTTGGCCAGCCCTAAGAACCTGAAGGGAAAGGGCGGAGGGGGGTTCTCTCTCTGCCCCCGACAGCCCCGAGCTGGGTCGGTCCCTCAGACCTGGCCAGGGGCAGCCCATCCCCCGGCGCCCTTCCCCGGGGCATCCAAGGGCAGGCTCGGCGCCAGCCCCACCCCGCTCGCCACTGCCCGACCATCGTCCTCCCTCGGGGGGCCTGGGCAGGACAGGGACCCGGCTGTGGGAGGCCTCCAGATCTCAGGCCTGGCACACCGTTTACCAGGCTGCTTCCTCCTCTGACGGGGGCCCAGCACACGCCCCAGGAGACTTGGCAGCCGCCCCCAGGGCTCTATCCTCTGGAACTCGTCCCCCTTGGAAGGGGCCTGGCCCAGGTGCCAGGTTCGGCTGGTCGGCCAGCCTCCTTTGGAGAAAGCAGGCAAGCCGAGCCAGGCTTGCAGTGGCCCTGGCGTGACACCTGCCACCTCAGGCAGAGGGCCTCCCGCGTGCCCTCCATGGCGGGTTTCTCCCCGGAGCCGTGGCCTGGGCACTAGGAAGGCCGGGCCTCCCCGACTCCCGGGAGGAGGGGCTAGCCCAGTTGCGCCCTGGCCCCCAAACCCTCTGGTGCCATCTGCCTGTCTCGGCACTTCTGACTCCACAGAGCCTTTCCTACATCTGGGCTGCCTGCCGTGGCAAAGTGCAGGCGTGGGGTGAGGCCATGGCTTTGTCTTTCCAGGAAAAAATGAGCCCCTGGCCGAAGCAGCAGGCCCAGGCAGAGCCTTGAGCTTGAAGCCCAGTAGGTCTGTGGCCCTCAGGGCCAGAGCAATGCTTTCAAGGCAGGGAAGCGGCCTGCAAGCTGAGTGGGAGTGGGGGAGGGGAGGGAGACAGCTGAAGCCGAGTCCAGAAGGGCGGCGATGGAAGAGCTGCAGCTGGGTCAGAGCCTGGAGGGAGGGCGGGGCCTTCACTGAGGACCCCCCCGCCCCCCGAGGCCAGCCCTAGGCCCCGGCGGTCGCGCATGCGCCCTTGGCCTGTGCGGTGTGTGGGGGCTTGAACCCAAGCCCGCAGGGCTCCCGGAGCGGCCAGAGAAAGAAGGGCCCATGGAGAGGTAGGCGAGGTGGGCAGGGGGCGCCACCTTACTCTCCTCAGCTCCCTGAGGGAGAGAGAGAGAGACAGAGACAGAGAGAGAGATCCCTGACCTCTGAGTCTCTGCCTCCACCGCTGGCTGGTGCCAACTCACGCGCCATCCCACTTCCAGCCATCACCCCCACGCCTGCCCCGGGGCCAGCCCCACCACAGAGAGGCCGGTTGGTTCCTGCTCACCTCTGTGCCATCCCTTCCCGACCTGACCCCAGTGCAGGGGATAAGCTTCAGACAAGTCTTTCCATGTCCCTCTGCATGACAATAGACTTCCTCCCCTCTCCCATTCCACAGGCCCACCCACCCGGGACATCCACCTTTGTCATTAGCTCAGGAGAGGATGCAAGATGAGAATCTCTGCTATTGTGTGCGGAGACTCAGTTTCCCGGGTTTCCCCCATGGACACATGTTCTTCAGCTGGGTCTGATTTTCTCCAGACAAGCTGTCTTGGGAAGGATTTGGCCAGCCCTAAGAACCTGAAGGGAAAGGGCGGAGGGGGGTTCTCTCTCTGCCCCCGACAGCCCCGAGCTGGGTCGGTCCCTCAGACCTGGCCAGGGGCAGCCCATCCCCCGGCGCCCTTCCCCGGGGCATCCAAGGGCAGGCTCGGCGCCAGCCCCACCCCGCTCGCCACTGCCCGACCATCGTCCTCCCTCGGGGGGCCTGGGCAGGACAGGGACCCGGCTGTGGGAGGCCTCCAGATCTCAGGCCTGGCACACCGTTTACCAGGCTGCTTCCTCCTCTGACGGGGGCCCAGCACACGCCCCAGGAGACTTGGCAGCCGCCCCCAGGGCTCTATCCTCTGGAACTCGTCCCCTTGGAAGGGGCCTGGCCCAGGTGCCAGGTTCGGCTGGTCGGCCAGCCTCCTTTGGAGAAAGCAGGCAAGCCGAGCCAGGCTTGCAGTGGCCCTGGCGTGACACCTGCCACCTCAGGCAGAGGGCCTCCCGCGTGCCCTCCATGGCGGGTTTCTCCCCGGAGCCGTGGCCTGGGCACTAGGAAGGCCGGGCCTCCCCGACTCCCGGGAGGAGGGGCTAGCCCAGTTGCGCCCTGGCCCCCAAACCCTCTGGTGCCATCTGCCTGTCTCGGCACTTCTGACTCCACAGAGCCTTTCCTACATCTGGGCTGCCTGCCGTGGCAAAGTGCAGGCGTGGGGTGAGGCCATGGCTTTGTCTTTCCAGGAAAAAATGAGCCCCTGGCCGAAGCAGCAGGCCCAGGCAGAGCCTTGAGCTTGAAGCCCAGTAGGTCTGTGGCCCTCAGGGCCAGAGCAATGCTTTCAAGGCAGGGAAGCGGCCTGCAAGCTGAGTGGGAGTGGGGGAGGGGAGGGAGACAGCTGAAGCCGAGTCCAGAAGGGCGGCGATGGAAGAGCTGCAGCTGGGTCAGAGCCTGGAGGGAGGGCGGGGCCTTCACTGAGGACCCCCCCGCCCCCCGAGGCCAGCCCTAGGCCCCGGCGGTCGCGCATGCGCCCTTGGCCTGTGCGGTGTGTGGGGGCTTGAACCCAAGCCCGCAGGGCTCCCGGAGCGGCCAGAGAAAGAAGGGCCCATGGAGAGGTAGGCGAGGTGGGCAGGGGGCGCCACCTTACTCTCCTCAGCTCCCTGAGGGAGAGAGAGAGAGACAGAGACAGAGAGAGAGATCCCTGACCTCTGAGTCTCTGCCTCCACCGCTGGCTGGTGCCAACTCACGCGCCATCCCACTTCCAGCCATCACCCCCACGCCTGCCCCGGGGCCAGCCCCACCACAGAGAGGCCGGTTGGTTCCTGCTCACCTCTGTGCCATCCCTTCCCGACCTGACCCCAGTGCAGGGGATAAGCTTCAGACAAGTCTTTCCATGTCCCTCTGCATGACAATAGACTTCCTCCCCTCTCCCATTCCACAGGCCCACCCACCCGGGACATCCACCTTTGTCATTAGCTCAGGAGAGGATGCAAGATGAGAATCTCTGCTATTGTGTGCGGAGACTCAGTGTCCCGGGTTTCCCCCATGGACACATGTTCTTCAGCTGGGTCTGATTTTCTCCAGACAAGCTGTCTTGGGAAGGATTTGGCCAGCCCTAAGAAGCTGAAGGGAAAGGGCGGAGGGGGGTTCTCTCTCTGCCCCCGACAGCCCCGAGCTGGGTCGGTCCCTCAGACCTGGCCAGGGGCAGCCCATCCCCCGGCGCCCTTCCCCGGGGCATCCAAGGGCAGGCTCGGCGCCAGCCCCACCCCGCTCGCCACTGCCCGACCATCGTCCTCCCTCGGGGGGCCTGGGCAGGACAGGGACCCGGCTGTGGGAGGCCTCCAGATCTCAGGCCTGGCACACCGTTTACCAGGCTGCTTCCTCCTCTGACGGGGGCCCAGCACACGCCCCAGGAGACTTGGCAGCCGCCCCCAGGGCTCTATCCTCTGGAACTCGTCCCCTTGGAAGGGGCCTGGCCCAGGTGCCAGGTTCGGCTGGTCGGCCAGCCTCCTTTGGAGAAAGCAGGCAAGCCGAGCCAGGCTTGCAGTGGCCCTGGCGTGACACCTGCCACCTCAGGCAGAGGGCCTCCCGCGTGCCCTCCATGGCGGGTTTCTCCCCGGAGCCGTGGCCTGGGCACTAGGAAGGCCGGGCCTCCCCGACTCCCGGGAGGAGGGGCTAGCCCAGTTGCGCCCTGGCCCCCAAACCCTCTGGTGCCATCTGCCTGTCTCGGCACTTCTGACTCCACAGAGCCTTTCCTACATCTGGGCTGCCTGCCGTGGCAAAGTGCAGGCGTGGGGTGAGGCCATGGCTTTGTCTTTCCAGGAAAAAATGAGCCCCTGGCCGAAGCAGCAGGCCCAGGCAGAGCCTTGAGCTTGAAGCCCAGTAGGTCTGTGGCCCTCAGGGCCAGAGCAATGCTTTCAAGGCAGGGAAGCGGCCTGCAAGCTGAGTGGGAGTGGGGGAGGGGAGGGAGACAGCTGAAGCCGAGTCCAGAAGGGCGGCGATGGAAGAGCTGCAGCTGGGTCAGAGCCTGGAGGGAGGGCGGGGCCTTCACTGAGGACCCCCCCGCCCCCCGAGGCCAGCCCTAGGCCCCGGCGGTCGCGCATGCGCCCTTGGCCTGTGCGGTGTGTGGGGGCTTGAACCCAAGCCCGCAGGGCTCCCGGAGCGGCCAGAGAAAGAAGGGCCCATGGAGAGGTAGGCGAGGTGGGCAGGGGGCGCCACCTTACTCTCCTCAGCTCCCTGAGGGAGAGAGAGAGAGACAGAGACAGAGAGAGAGATCCCTGACCTCTGAGTCTCTGCCTCCACCGCTGGCTGGTGCCAACTCACGCGCCATCCCACTTCCAGCCATCACCCCCACGCCTGCCCCGGGGCCAGCCCCACCACAGAGAGGCCGGTTGGTTCCTGCTCACCTCTGTGCCGTCCCTTCCCGACCTGACCCCAGTGCAGGGGATAAGCTTCAGACAAGTCTTTCCATGTCCCTCTGCATGACAATAGACTTCCTCCCCTCTCCCATTCCACAGGCCCACCCACCCGGGACATCCACCTTTGTCATTAGCTCAGGAGAGGATGCAAGATGAGAATCTCTGCTATTGTGTGCGGAGACTCAGTTTCCCGGGTTTCCCCCATGGACACATGTTCTTCAGCTGGGTCTGATTTTCTCCAGACAAGCTGTCTTGGGAAGGATTTGGCCAGCCCTAAGAACCTGAAGGGAAAGGGCGGAGGGGGGTTCTCTCTCTGCCCCCGACAGCCCCGAGCTGGGTCGGTCCCTCAGACCTGGCCAGGGGCAGCCCATCCCCCGGCGCCCTTCCCCGGGGCATCCAAGGGCAGGCTCGGCGCCAGCCCCACCCCGCTCGCCACTGCCCGACCATCGTCCTCCCTCGGGGGGCCTGGGCAGGACAGGGACCCGGCTGTGGGAGGCCTCCAGATCTCAGGCCTGGCACACCGTTTACCAGGCTGCTTCCTCCTCTGACGGGGGCCCAGCACACGCCCCAGGAGACTTGGCAGCCGCCCCCAGGGCTCTATCCTCTGGAACTCGTCCCCTTGGAAGGGGCCTGGCCCAGGTGCCAGGTTCGGCTGGTCGGCCAGCCTCCTTTGGAGAAAGCAGGCAAGCCGAGCCAGGCTTGCAGTGGCCCTGGCGTGACACCTGCCACCTCAGGCAGAGGGCCTCCCGCGTGCCCTCCATGGCGGGTTTCTCCCCGGAGCCGTGGCCTGGGCACTAGGAAGGCCGGGCCTCCCCGACTCCCGGGAGGAGGGGCTAGCCCAGTTGCGCCCTGGCCCCCAAACCCTCTGGTGCCATCTGCCTGTCTCGGCACTTCTGACTCCACAGAGCCTTTCCTACATCTGGGCTGCCTGCCGTGGCAAAGTGCAGGCGTGGGGTGAGGCCATGGCTTTGTCTTTCCAGGAAAAAATGAGCCCCTGGCCGAAGCAGCAGGCCCAGGCAGAGCCTTGAGCTTGAAGCCCAGTAGGTCTGTGGCCCTCAGGGCCAGAGCAATGCTTTCAAGGCAGGGAAGCGGCCTGCAAGCTGAGTGGGAGTGGGGGAGGGGAGGGAGACAGCTGAAGCCGAGTCCAGAAGGGCGGCGATGGAAGAGCTGCAGCTGGGTCAGAGCCTGGAGGGAGGGCGGGGCCTTCACTGAGGACCCCCCCGCCCCCCGAGGCCAGCCCTAGGCCCCGGCGGTCGCGCATGCGCCCTTGGCCTGTGCGGTGTGTGGGGGCTTGAACCCAAGCCCGCAGGGCTCCCGGAGCGGCCAGAGAAAGAAGGGCCCATGGAGAGGTAGGCGAGGTGGGCAGGGGGCGCCACCTTACTCTCCTCAGCTCCCTGAGGGAGAGAGAGAGAGACAGAGACAGAGAGAGAGATCCCTGACCTCTGAGTCTCTGCCTCCACCGCTGGCTGGTGCCAACTCACGCGCCATCCCACTTCCAGCCATCACCCCCACGCCTGCCCCGGGGCCAGCCCCACCACAGAGAGGCCGGTTGGTTCCTGCTCACCTCTGTGCCGTCCCTTCCCGACCTGACCCCAGTGCAGGGGATAAGCTTCAGACAAGTCTTTCCATGTCCCTCTGCATGACAATAGACTTCCTCCCCTCTCCCATTCCACAGGCCCACCCACCCGGGACATCCACCTTTGTCATTAGCTCAGGAGAGGATGCAAGATGAGAATCTCTGCTATTGTGTGGGGAGACTCAGTTTCCCGGGTTTCCCCCATGGACACATGTTCTTCAGCTGGGTCTGATTTTCTCCAGACAAGCTGTCTTGGGAAGGATTTGGCCAGCCCTAGGAACCTGAAGGGAAAGGGAGGAGGGGGGTTCTCTCTCTGCCCCCGACAGCCCCGAGCTGGGTCGGTCCCTCAGACCTGGCCAGGGGCAGCCCATCCCCCGGCGCCCTTCCCCGGGGCATCCAAGGGCAGGCTCGGCGCCAGCCCCACCCCGCTCGCCACTGCCCGACCATCGTCCTCCCTCGGGGGGCCTGGGCAGGACAGGGACCCGGCTGTGGGAGGCCTCCAGATCTCAGGCCTGGCACACCGTTTACCAGGCTGCTTCCTCCTCTGACGGGGGCCCAGCACACGCCCCAGGAGACTTGGCAGCCGCCCCCAGGGCTCTATCCTCTGGAACTCGTCCCCTTGGAAGGGGCCTGGCCCAGGTGCCAGGTTCGGCTGGTCGGCCAGCCTCCTTTGGAGAAAGCAGGCAAGCCGAGCCAGGCTTGCAGTGGCCCTGGCGTGACACCTGCCACCTCAGGCAGAGGGCCTCCCGCGTGCCCTCCATGGCGGGTTTCTCCCCGGAGCCGTGGCCTGGGCACTAGGAAGGCCGGGCCTCCCCGACTCCCGGGAGGAGGGGCTAGCCCAGTTGCGCCCTGGCCCCCAAACCCTCTGGTGCCATCTGCCTGTCTCGGCACTTCTGACTCCACAGAGCCTTTCCTACATCTGGGCTTCCTGCCGTGGCAAAGTGCAGGCGTGGGGTGAGGCCATGGCTTTGTCTTTCCAGGAAAAAATGAGCCCCTGGCCGAAGCAGCAGGCCCAGGCAGAGCCTTGAGCTTGAAGCCCAGTAGGTCTGTGGCCCTCAGGGCCAGAGCAATGCTTTCAAGGCAGGGAAGCGGCCTGCAAGCTGAGTGGGAGTGGGGGAGGGGAGGGAGACAGCTGAAGCCGAGTCCAGAAGGGCGGCGATGGAAGAGCTGCAGCTGGGTCAGAGCCTGGAGGGAGGGCGGGGCCTTCACTGAGGACCCCCCCGCCCCCCGAGGCCAGCCCTAGGCCCCGGCGGTCGCGCATGCGCCCTTGGCCTGTGCGGTGTGTGGGGGCTTGAACCCAAGCCCGCAGGGCTCCCGGAGCGGCCAGAGAAAGAAGGGCCCATGGAGAGGTAGGCGAGGTGGGCAGGGGGCGCCACCTTACTCTCCTCAGCTCGCTGAGGGAGAGAGAGAGAGACAGAGACAGAGAGAGAGATCCCTGACCTCTGAGTCTCTGCCTCCACCGCTGGCTGGTGCCAACTCACGCGCCATCCCACTTCCAGCCATCACCCCCACGCCTGCCCCGGGGCCAGCCCCACCACAGAGAGGCCGGTTGGTTCCTGCTCACCTCTGTGCCGTCCCTTCCCGACCTGACCCCAGTGCAGGGGATAAGCTTCAGACAAGTCTTTCCATGTCCCTCTGCATGACAATAGACTTCCTCCCCTCTCCCATTCCACAGGCCCACCCACCCGGGACATCCACCTTTGTCATTAGCTCAGGAGAGGTTGCAAGATGAGAATCTCTGCTATTGTGTGGGGAGACTCAGTTTCCCGGGTTTCCCCCATGGACACATGTTCTTCAGCTGGGTCTGATTTTCTCCAGACAAGCTGTCTTGGGAAGGATTTGGCCAGCCCTAGGAACCTGAAGGGAAAGGGAGGAGGGGGGTTCTCTCTCTGCCCCCGACAGCCCCGAGCTGGGTCGGTCCCTCAGACCTGGCCAGGGGCAGCCCATCCCCCGGCGCCCTTCCCCGGGGCATCCAAGGGCAGGCTCGGCGCCAGCCCCACCCCGCTCGCCACTGCCCGACCATCGTCCTCCCTCGGGGGGCCTGGGCAGGACAGGGACCCGGCTGTGGGAGGCCTCCAGATCTCAGGCCTGGCACACCGTTTACCAGGCTGCTTCCTCCTCTGACGGGGGCCCAGCACACGCCCCAGGAGACTTGGCAGCCGCCCCCAGGGCTCTATCCTCTGGAACTCGTCCCCTTGGAAGGGGCCTGGCCCAGGTGCCAGGTTCGGCTGGTCGGCCAGCCTCCTTTGGAGAAAGCAGGCAAGCCGAGCCAGGCTTGCAGTGGCCCTGGCGTGACACCTGCCACCTCAGGCAGAGGGCCTCCCGCGTGCCCTCCATGGCGGGTTTCTCCCCGGAGCCGTGGCCTGGGCACTAGGAAGGCCGGGCCTCCCCGACTCCCGGGAGGAGGGGCTAGCCCAGTTGCGCCCTGGCCCCCAAACCCTCTGGTGCCATCTGCCTGTCTCGGCACTTCTGACTCCACAGAGCCTTTCCTACATCTGGGCTGCCTGCCGTGGCAAAGTGCAGGCGTGGGGTGAGGCCATGGCTTTGTCTTTCCAGGAAAAAATGAGCCCCTGGCCGAAGCAGCAGGCCCAGGCAGAGCCTTGAGCTTGAAGCCCAGTAGGTCTGTGGCCCTCAGGGCCAGAGCAATGCTTTCAAGGCAGGGAAGCGGCCTGCAAGCTGAGTGGGAGTGGGGGAGGGGAGGGAGACAGCTGAAGCCGAGTCCAGAAGGGCGGCGATGGAAGAGCTGCAGCTGGGTCAGAGCCTGGAGGGAGGGCGGGGCCTTCACTGAGGACCCCCCCGCCCCCCGAGGCCAGCCCTAGGCCCCGGCGGTCGCGCATGCGCCCTTGGCCTGTGCGGTGTGTGGGGGCTTGAACCCAAGCCCGCAGGGCTCCCGGAGCGGCCAGAGAAAGAAGGGCCCATGGAGAGGTAGGCGAGGTGGGCAGGGGGCGCCACCTTACTCTCCTCAGCTCCCTGAGGGAGAGAGAGAGAGACAGAGACAGAGAGAGAGATCCCTGACCTCTGAGTCTCTGCCTCCACCGCTGGCTGGTGCCAACTCACGCGCCATCCCACTTCCAGCCATCACCCCCACGCCTGCCCCGGGGCCAGCCCCACCACAGAGAGGCCGGTTGGTTCCTGCTCACCTCTGTGCCGTCCCTTCCCGACCTGACCCCAGTGCAGGGGATAAGCTTCAGACAAGTCTTTCCATGTCCCTCTGCATGACAATAGACTTCCTCCCCTCTCCCATTCCACAGGCCCACCCACCCGGGACATCCACCTTTGTCATTAGCTCAGGAGAGGATGCAAGATGAGAATCTCTGCTATTGTGTGCGGAGACTCAGTTTCCCGGGTTTCCCCCATGGACACATGTTCTTCAGCTGGGTCTGATTTTCTCCAGACAAGCTGTCTTGGGAAGGATTTGGCCAGCCCTAAGAAGCTGAAGGGAAAGGGCGGAGGGGGGTTCTCTCTCTGCCCCCGACAGCCCCGAGCTGGGTCGGTCCCTCAGACCTGGCCAGGGGCAGCCCATCCCCCGGCGCCCTTCCCCGGGGCATCCAAGGGCAGGCTCGGCGCCAGCCCCACCCCGCTCGCCACTGCCCGACCATCGTCCTCCCTCGGGGGGCCTGGGCAGGACAGGGACCCGGCTGTGGGAGGCCTCCAGATCTCAGGCCTGGCACACCGTTTACCAGGCTGCTTCCTCCTCTGACGGGGGCCCAGCACACGCCCCAGGAGACTTGGCAGCCGCCCCCAGGGCTCTATCCTCTGGAACTCGTCCCCTTGGAAGGGGCCTGGCCCAGGTGCCAGGTTCGGCTGGTCGGCCAGCCTCCTTTGGAGAAAGCAGGCAAGCCGAGCCAGGCTTGCAGTGGCCCTGGCGTGACACCTGCCACCTCAGGCAGAGGGCCTCCCGCGTGCCCTCCATGGCGGGTTTCTCCCCGGAGCCGTGGCCTGGGCACTAGGAAGGCCGGGCCTCCCCGACTCCCGGGAGGAGGGGCTAGCCCAGTTGCGCCCTGGCCCCCAAACCCTCTGGTGCCATCTGCCTGTCTCGGCACTTCTGACTCCACAGAGCCTTTCCTACATCTGGGCTGCCTGCCGTGGCAAAGTGCAGGCGTGGGGTGAGGCCATGGCTTTGTCTTTCCAGGAAAAAATGAGCCCCTGGCCGAAGCAGCAGGCCCAGGCAGAGCCTTGAGCTTGAAGCCCAGTAGGTCTGTGGCCCTCAGGGCCAGAGCAATGCTTTCAAGGCAGGGAAGCGGCCTGCAAGCTGAGTGGGAGTGGGGGAGGGGAGGGAGACAGCTGAAGCCGAGTCCAGAAGGGCGGCGATGGAAGAGCTGCAGCTGGGTCAGAGCCTGGAGGGAGGGCGGGGCCTTCACTGAGGACCCCCCCGCCCCCCGAGGCCAGCCCTAGGCCCCGGCGGTCGCGCATGCGCCCTTGGCCTGTGCGGTGTGTGGGGGCTTGAACCCAAGCCCGCAGGGCTCCCGGAGCGGCCAGAGAAAGAAGGGCCCATGGAGAGGTAGGCGAGGTGGGCAGGGGGCGCCACCTTACTCTCCTCAGCTCCCTGAGGGAGAGAGAGAGAGACAGAGACAGAGAGAGAGATCCCTGACCTCTGAGTCTCTGCCTCCACCGCTGGCTGGTGCCAACTCACGCGCCATCCCACTTCCAGCCATCACCCCCACGCCTGCCCCGGGGCCAGCCCCACCACAGAGAGGCCGGTTGGTTCCTGCTCACCTCTGTGCCGTCCCTTCCCGACCTGACCCCAGTGCAGGGGATAAGCTTCAGACAAGTCTTTCCATGTCCCTCTGCATGACAATAGACTTCCTCCCCTCTCCCATTCCACAGGCCCACCCACCCGGGACATCCACCTTTGTCATTAGCTCAGGAGAGGATGCAAGATGAGAATCTCTGCTATTGTGTGCGGAGACTCAGTTTCCCGGGTTTCCCCCATGGACACATGTTCTTCAGCTGGGTCTGATTTTCTCCAGACAAGCTGTCTTGGGAAGGATTTGGCCAGCCCTAAGAAGCTGAAGGGAAAGGGCGGAGGGGGGTTCTCTCTCTGCCCCCGACAGCCCCGAGCTGGGTCGGTCCCTCAGACCTGGCCAGGGGCAGCCCATCCCCCGGCGCCCTTCCCCGGGGCATCCAAGGGCAGGCTCGGCGCCAGCCCCACCCCGCTCGCCACTGCCCGACCATCGTCCTCCCTCGGGGGGCCTGGGCAGGACAGGGACCCGGCTGTGGGAGGCCTCCAGATCTCAGGCCTGGCACACCGTTTACCAGGCTGCTTCCTCCTCTGACGGGGGCCCAGCACACGCCCCAGGAGACTTGGCAGCCGCCCCCAGGGCTCTATCCTCTGGAACTCGTCCCCTTGGAAGGGGCCTGGCCCAGGTGCCAGGTTCGGCTGGTCGGCCAGCCTCCTTTGGAGAAAGCAGGCAAGCCGAGCCAGGCTTGCAGTGGCCCTGGCGTGACACCTGCCACCTCAGGCAGAGGGCCTCCCGCGTGCCCTCCATGGCGGGTTTCTCCCCGGAGCCGTGGCCTGGGCACTAGGAAGGCCGGGCCTCCCCGACTCCCGGGAGGAGGGGCTAGCCCAGTTGCGCCCTGGCCCCCAAACCCTCTGGTGCCATCTGCCTGTCTCGGCACTTCTGACTCCACAGAGCCTTTCCTACATCTGGGCTGCCTGCCGTGGCAAAGTGCAGGCGTGGGGTGAGGCCATGGCTTTGTCTTTCCAGGAAAAAATGAGCCCCTGGCCGAAGCAGCAGGCCCAGGCAGAGCCTTGAGCTTGAAGCCCAGTAGGTCTGTGGCCCTCAGGGCCAGAGCAATGCTTTCAAGGCAGGGAAGCGGCCTGCAAGCTGAGTGGGAGTGGGGGAGGGGAGGGAGACAGCTGAAGCCGAGTCCAGAAGGGCGGCGATGGAAGAGCTGCAGCTGGGTCAGAGCCTGGAGGGAGGGCGGGGCCTTCACTGAGGACCCCCCCGCCCCCCGAGGCCAGCCCTAGGCCCCGGCGGTCGCGCATGCGCCCTTGGCCTGTGCGGTGTGTGGGGGCTTGAACCCAAGCCCGCAGGGCTCCCGGAGCGGCCAGAGAAAGAAGGGCCCATGGAGAGGTAGGCGAGGTGGGCAGGGGGCGCCACCTTACTCTCCTCAGCTCCCTGAGGGAGAGAGAGAGAGACAGAGACAGAGAGAGAGATCCCTGACCTCTGAGTCTCTGCCTCCACCGCTGGCTGGTGCCAACTCACGCGCCATCCCACTTCCAGCCATCACCCCCACGCCTGCCCCGGGGCCAGCCCCACCACAGACAGGCCGGTTGGTTCCTGCTCACCTCTGTGCCGTCCCTTCCCGACCTGACCCCAGTGCAGGGGATAAGCTTCAGACAAGTCTTTCCATGTCCCTCTGCATGACAATAGACTTCCTCCCCTCTCCCATTCCACAGGCCCACCCACCCGGGACATCCACCTTTGTCATTAGCTCAGGAGAGGATGCAAGATGAGAATCTCTGCTATTGTGTGGGGAGACTCAGTTTCCCGGGTTTCCCCCCATGGACACATGTTCTTCAGCTGGGTCTGATTTTCTCCAGACAAGCTGTCTTGGGAAGGATTTGGCCAGCCCTAGGAACCTGAAGGGAAAGGGCGGAGGGGGGTTCTCTCTCTGCCCCCGACAGCCCCGAGCTGGGTCGGTCCCTCAGACCTGGCCAGGGGCAGCCATCCCCCGGCGCCCTTCCCCGGGGCATCCAAGGGCAGGCTCGGCGCCAGCCCCACCCCGCTCGCCACTGCCCGACCATCGTCCTCCCTCGGGGGGCCTGGGCAGGACAGGGACCCGGCTGTGGGAGGCCTCCAGATCTCAGGCCTGGCACACCGTTTACCAGGCTGCTTCCTCCTCTGACGGGGGCCCAGCACACGCCCCAGGAGACTTGGCAGCCGCCCCCAGGGCTCTATCCTCTGGAACTCGTCCCCTTGGAAGGGGCCTGGCCCAGGTGCCAGGTTCGGCTGGTCGGCCAGCCTCCTTTGGAGAAAGCAGGCAAGCCGAGCCAGGCTTGCAGTGGCCCTGGCGTGACACCTGCCACCTCAGGCAGAGGGCCTCCCGCGTGCCCTCCATGGCGGGTTTCTCCCCGGAGCCGTGGCCTGGGCACTAGGAAGGCCGGGCCTCCCCGACTCCCGGGAGGAGGGGCTAGCCCAGTGGCGCCCTGGCCCCCAAACCCTCTGGTGCCATCTGCCTGTCTCGGCACTTCTGACTCCACAGAGCCTTTCCTACATCTGGGCTGCCTGCCGTGGCAAAGTGCAGGCGTGGGGTGAGGCCATGGCTTTGTCTTTCCAGGAAAAAATGAGCCCCTGGCCGAAGCAGCAGGCCCAGGCAGAGCCTTGAGCTTGAAGCCCAGTAGGTCTGTGGCCCTCAGGGCCAGAGCAATGCTTTCAAGGCAGGGAAGCGGCCTGCAAGCTGAGTGGGAGTGGGGGAGGGGAGGGAGACAGCTGAAGCCGAGTCCAGAAGGGCGGCGATGGAAGAGCTGCAGCTGGGTCAGAGCCTGGAGGGAGGGCGGGGCCTTCACTGAGGACCCCCCCGCCCCCCGAGGCCAGCCCTAGGCCCCGGCGGTCGCGCATGCGCCCTTGGCCTGTGCGGTGTGTGGGGGCTTGAACCCAAGCCCGCAGGGCTCCCGGAGCGGCCAGAGAAAGAAGGGCCCATGGAGAGGTAGGCGAGGTGGGCAGGGGGCGCCACCTTACTCTCCTCAGCTCCCTGAGGGAGAGAGAGAGAGACAGAGACAGAGAGAGAGATCCCTGACCTCTGAGTCTCTGCCTCCACCGCTGGCTGGTGCCAACTCACGCGCCATCCCACTTCCAGCCATCACCCCCACGCCTGCCCCGGGGCCAGCCCCACCACAGAGAGGCCGGTTGGTTCCTGCTCACCTCTGTGCCGTCCCTTCCCGACCTGACCCCAGTGCAGGGATAAGCTTCAGACAAGTCTTTCCATGTCCCTCTGCATGACAATAGACTTCCTCCCCTCTCCCATTCCACAGGCCCACCCACCCGGGACATCCACCTTTGTCATTAGCTCAGGAGAGGATGCAAGATGAGAATCTCTGCTATTGTGTGCGGAGACTCAGTTTCCCGGGTTTCCCCCATGGACACATGTTCTTCAGCTGGGTCTGATTTTCTCCAGACAAGCTGTCTTGGGAAGGATTTGGCCAGCCCTAGGAACCTGAAGGGAAAGGGAGGAGGGGGGTTCTCTCTCTGCCCCCGACAGCCCCGAGCTGGGTCGGTCCCTCAGACCTGGCCAGGGGCAGCCCATCCCCCGGCGCCCTTCCCCGGGGCATCCAAGGGCAGGCTCGGCGCCAGCCCCACCCCGCTCGCCACTGCCCGACCATCGTCCTCCCTCGGGGGGCCTGGGCAGGACAGGGACCCGGCTGTGGGAGGCCTCCAGATCTCAGGCCTGGCACACCGTTTACCAGGCTGCTTCCTCCTCTGACGGGGGCCCAGCACACGCCCCAGGAGACTTGGCAGCCGCCCCCAGGGCTCTATCCTCTGGAACTCGTCCCCTTGGAAGGGGCCTGGCCCAGGTGCCAGGTTCGGCTGGTCGGCCAGCCTCCTTTGGAGAAAGCAGGCAAGCCGAGCCAGGCTTGCAGTGGCCCTGGCGTGACACCTGCCACCTCAGGCAGAGGGCCTCCCGCGTGCCCTCCATGGCGGGTTTCTCCCCGGAGCCGTGGCCTGGGCACTAGGAAGGCCGGGCCTCCCCGACTCCCGGGAGGAGGGGCTAGCCCAGTTGCGCCCTGGCCCCCAAACCCTCTGGTGCCATCTGCCTGTCTCGGCACTTCTGACTCCACAGAGCCTTTCCTACATCTGGGCTGCCTGCCGTGGCAAAGTGCAGGCGTGGGGTGAGGCCATGGCTTTGTCTTTCCAGGAAAAAATGAGCCCCTGGCCGAAGCAGCAGGCCCAGGCAGAGCCTTGAGCTTGAAGCCCAGTAGGTCTGTGGCCCTCAGGGCCAGAGCCATGCTTTCAAGGCAGGGAAGCGGCCTGCAAGCTGAGTGGGAGTGGGGGAGGGGAGGGAGACAGCTGAAGCCGAGTCCAGAAGGGCGGCGATGGAAGAGCTGCAGCTGGGTCAGAGCCTGGAGGGAGGGCGGGGCCTTCACTGAGGACCCCCCCCGCCCCCCGAGGCCAGCCCTAGGCCCCGGCGGTCGCGCATGCGCCCTTGGCCTGTGCGGTGTGTGGGGGCTTGAACCCAAGCCCGCAGGGCTCCCGGAGCGGCCAGAGAAAGAAGGGCCCATGGAGAGGTAGGCGAGGTGGGCAGGGGGCGCCACCTTACTCTCCTCAGCTCCCTGAGGGAGAGAGAGAGAGACAGAGACAGAGAGAGA
>NW_026691744.1:0-49818 GCF_020826845.1 Diceros bicornis minor
GGGGGGCCTGGGCAGGACAGGGACCCGGCTGTGGGAGGCCTCCAGATCTCAGGCCTGGCACACCGTTTACCAGGCTGCTTCCTCCTCTGACGGGGGCCCAGCACACGCCCCAGGAGACTTGGCAGCCGCCCCCAGGGCTCTAGCTCTCTGGAACTCGTCCCCTTGGAAGGGGCCTGGCCCAGGTGCCAGGTTCGGCTGGTCGGCCAGCCTCCTTTGGAGAAAGCAGGCAAGCCGAGCCAGGCTTGCAGTGGCCCTGGCGTGACACCTGCCACCTCAGGCAGAGGGCCTCCCGCGTGCCCTCCATGGCGGGTTTCTCCCCGGAGCCGTGGCCTGGGCACTAGGAAGGCCGGGCCTCCCCGACTCCCGGGAGGAGGGGCTAGCCCACTTGCGCCCTGGCCCCCAAACCCTCTGGTGCCATCTGCCTGTCTCGGCACTTCTGACTCCACAGAGCCTTTCCTACATCTGGGCTGCCTGCCGTGGCAAGTGCAGGCGTGGGGTGAGGCCATGGCTTTGTCTTTCCAGGAAAAAATGAGCCCCTGGCCGAAGCAGCAGGCCCAGGCAGAGCCTTGAGCTTGAAGCCCAGTAGGTCTGTGGCCCTCAGGGCCAGAGCAATGCTTTCAAGGCAGGGAAGCGGCCTGCAAGCTGAGTGGGAGTGGGGGAGGGGAGGGAGACAGCTGAAGCCGAGTCCAGAAGGGCGGCGATGGAAGAGCTGCAGCTGGGTCAGAGCCTGGAGGGAGGGCGGGGCCTTCACTGAGGACCCCCCCCCCCCGAGGCCAGCCCTTGGCCCCGGCGGTCGCGCATGCGCCCTTGGCCTGTGCGGTGTGTGGGGGGTTGAACCCAAGCCCGCAGGGCTCCCGGAGCGGCCAGAGAAAGAAGGGCCCATGAAGAGGTAGGCGAGGTGGGGCAGGGGCGCCACCTTACTCTGCTCAGCTCCCTGAGGGAGAGAGAGAGAGACAGAGACAGAGAGAGAGATCCCTGACCTCTGAGTCTCTGCCTCCACCGCTGGCTGGTGCCAACTCACGCGCCATCGCACTTCCAGCCATCACCCCCATGCCTGCCCCGGGGCCCCGCCCACCACAGAGAGGCCGGTTGGTTCCTGCTCACCTCTGTGCCGTCCCTTCCCGACCTGACCCCAGTGCAGGGGATAAGCTTCAGACAAGTCTTTCCATGTCCCTCTGCATGACAGTAGACTTCCTCCCCTCTCCCATTCCACAGGTCCACCCGGGACATCCACCTTTGTCATTAGCTCAGGAGAGGATGCAAGATGAGAATCTCTGCTATTGTGTGGGGAGACTCAGTTTCCCGGGTTTCCCCCATGGACACATGTTCTTCAGCTGGGTCTGATTTTTCTCCAGACAAGCTGTCTTGGGAAGGATTTGGCCAGCCCTAAGAACCTGAAGGGAAAGGGCGGAGGGGGGTTCTCTCTCTGCCCCCGACAGCCCCGAGCTGGGTCGGTCCCTCAGACCCGGCCAGGGGCAGCCCATCCCCCCGGCGCCCTTCCCCGGGGCATCCAAGGGCAGGCTCGGCGCCAGCCCCACCCCGCTCGCCACTGCCCGACCATCGTCCTCCCTCGGGGGGCCTGGGCAGGACAGGGACCCGGCTGTGGGAGGCCTCCAGATCTCAGGCTGGCACACCGTTTACCAGGCTGCTTCCTCCTCTGACGGGGGCCCAGCACACGCCCCAGGAGACTTGGCAGCCGCCCCAGGGCTCTAGCCTCTGGAACTCGTCCCCTTGGAAGGGCCTGGCCCAGGTGCCAGGTTCGGCTGGTCGGGCAGCCTCCTTTGGAGGAAAGCAGGCAAGCCGAGCCAGGCTTGCAGTGGCCCTGGCGTGACACCTGCCACCTCAGGCAGAGGGCCTCCCGCGTGCCCTCCATGGCGGGTTTCTCCCCGGAGCCGTGGCGCTGGGCACTAGGAAGGCCGGGCCTCCCGACTCCCGGGAGGAGGGGCTAGCCCACTTGCGCCCTGGCCCCCAAACCCTCTGGTGCCATCTGCCTGTCTCGGCACTTCTGACTCCACAGAGCCTTTCCTACACCTGGGCTGCCTGCCGTGGCAAAGTGCAGGCGTGGGGTGAGGCCATGGCTTTGTCTTTCCAGGAAAAAAATGAGCCCCTGGCCGAAGCAGCAGGCCCAGGCAGAGCCTTGAGCTTGAAGCCCAGTAGGTCTGTGGCCCTCAGGGCCAGAGCAATGCTTTCAAGGCAGGGAAGCGGCCTGCAAGCTGAGTGGGAGTGGGGGAGGGGAGGGAGACAGCTGAAGCCGAGTCCAGAAGGGCGGCGATGGAAGAGCTGCAGCTGGGTCAGAGCCTGGAGGGAGGGCGGGGCCTTCACTGAGGACCCCCCACCCCAGGCCAGCCCTAGGCCCCGGCGGTCGCGCATGCGCCCTTGGCCTGTGCGGTGTGTGGGGGGTTGAACCCAAGCCCGCAGGGCTCCCGGAGCGGCCAGAGAATAAAGGGCCCATGGAGAGGTAGGAGAGGTGGGCAGGGGGCGCCACCTTACTCTGCTCAGCTCCCTGAGGGAGAGAGAGAGAGAGCAGAGACAGAGAGGAGAGATCCCTGACCTCTGATGTCTCTGCCTCCACCGCTGGCTGGTGCCAACTCACGCGCCATCCCACTTCCAGCCATCACCCCCACGCCTGCCCCGGGCCAGCCCCACCACAGAGAGGCCGGTTGGTTCCTGCTCACCTCTGTGCCGTCCCTTCCCGACCCTGACCCCAGTGCAGGGGATAAGCTTCAGACAAGTCTTTCCATGTCCCTCTGCATGACAATAGACTTCCTCCCCTCTCCCATTCCACAGGCCCACCCGGGACATCCACCTTTGTCATTAGCTCAGGAGAGGATGCAAGATGAGAATCTCTGCTATTGTGTGGGGAGACTCAGTTTCCCGGGTTTCCCCCATGGACACATGTTCTTCAGCTGGGTCTGATTTTCTCCAGACAAGCTGTCTTTGGGAAGGATTTGGCCAGCCCTAAGAACCTGAAGGGAAAGGGCGGAGGGGGGTTCTCTCTCTGCCCCCGACAGCCCCGAGCTGGGGTCGGTCCCTCAGACCCGGCCAGGGGCAGCCCATCCCCCGGCGCCCTTCCCCGGGGCATCCAAGGGCAGGCTCGGCGCCAGCCCCACCCCGCTCGCCACTGGCCCGACCATCGTCCTCCTCGGGGGGCCTGGGCAGGACAGGGACTCCGGCTGTGGGAGGCCTCCAGATCTCAGGCCTGGCACACCGTTTACCAGGCTGCTTCCTCCTCTGACGGGGGCCCAGCACACGCCCCAGGAGACTTGGCAGCCGCCCCCAGGGCTCTAGCCTCTGGAACTCGTCCCCTTGGAAGGGGCCTGGCCCAGGTGCCAGGTTCGGCTGGTCGGCCAGCCTCTTTGGAGAAAGCAGGCAAGCCGAGCCAGGCTTGCAGTGGCCCTGGCGTGACACCTGCCACCTCAGGCAGAGGGCCTCCCGCGTGCCCTCCATGGCGGGTTTCTCCCCGGAGCCGTGGCCTGGGCACTAGGAAGGCCGGGCCTCCCCGACTCCCGGGAGGAGGGGCTAGCCCACTTGCGCCCTGGCCCCCAAACCCTCTGGTGCCATCTGCCTGTCTCGGCACTTCTGACTCCACAGAGCCTTTCCTACATCTGGGCTGCCTGCCGTGGCAAAGTGCAGGCGTGGGGTGAGGCCATGGCTTTGTCTTTCCAGGAAAAAATGAGCCCCTGGCCGAAGCAGCAGGCCCAGGCAGAGCCTTGAGCTTGAAGCCCAGTAGGTCTGTGGCCCTCAGGGCCAGAGCCATGCTTTCAAGGCAGGGAAGCGGCCTGCAAGCTGAGTGGGAGTGGGGGAGGGGAGGGAGACAGCTGAAGCCGAGTCCAGAAGGGCGGCGATGGAAGAGCTGCAGCTGGGTCAGAGCCTGGAGGGAGGGCGGGGCCTTCACTGAGGACCCCCCCCCCCCCCCGAGGCCAGCCCTAGGCCCCGGCGGTCGCGCATGCGCCCTTGGCCTGTGCGGTGTGTGGGGGCTTGAACCCAAGCCCGCAGGGCTCCCGGAGCGGCCAGAGAAAGAAGGGCCCATGGAGAGGTAGGCGAGGTGGGCAGGGGGCGCCACCTTACTCTCCTCAGCTCCCTGAGGGAGAGAGACAGAGACAGAGACAGAGAGAGAGATCCCTGACCTCTGAGTCTCTGCCTCCACCGCTGGCTGGTGCCAACTCACGCGCCATCCCACTTCCAGCCATCACCCCCCACGCCTGCCCCGGGGCCAGCCCCACCACAGAGAGGCCGGTTGGTTCCTGCTCACCTCTGTGCCGTCCTTCCCGACCTGACCCCAGTGCAGGGGATAAGCTTCAGACAAGTCTTTCATGTCCCTCTGCATGACAATAGACTTCCTCCCCTCTCCCATTCCACAGGCCCACCCGGGACATCCACCTTTGTCATTAGCTCAGGAGAGGATGCAAGATGAGAATCTCTGCTATTGTGTGGGGAGACTCAGTTTCCCGGGTTTCCCCCATGGACACATGTTCTTCAGCTGGGTCTGATTTTCTCCAGACAAGCTGTCTTGGGAAGGATTTGGCCAGCCCTAAGAACCTGAAGGGAAAGGGCGGAGGGGGGTTCTCTCTCTGCCCCCGACAGCCCCGAGCTGGGTCGGTCCCTCAGACCCGGCCAGGGGCAGCCCATCCCCCGGCGCCCTTCCCCGGGGCATCCAAGGGCAGGCTCGGCGCCAGCCCCACCCCGCTCGCCACTGCCCGACCATCGTCCTCCCTCGGGGGGCCTGGGCAGGACAGGGACCCCGGCTGTGGGAGGCCTCCAGATCTCAGGCCTGGCACACCGTTTACCAGGCTGCTTCCTCCTCTGACGGGGGGCCCAGCACACGCCCCAGGAGACTTGGCAGCCGCCCCCCAGGGCTCTAGCCTCTGGAACTCGTCCCCTTGGAAGGGGCCTGGCCCAGGTGCCAGGTTCGGCTGGTCGGCCAGCCTCCTTTGGAGAAAGCAGGCAAGCCGAGCCAGGCTTGCAGTGGCCCTGGCGTGACACCTGCCACCTCAGGCAGAGGGCCTCCCGCGTGCCCTCCATGGCGGGTTTCTCCCCGGAGCCGTGGCCTGGGCACTAGGAAGGCCGGGCCTCCCCGACTCCCGGGAGGAGGGGCTAGCCCACTTGCGCCCTGGCCCCCAAACCCTCTGGTGCCATCTGCCTGTCTCGGCACTTCTGACTCCACAGAGCCTTTCCTACATCTGGGCTGCCTGCCGTGGCAAAGTGCAGGCGTGGGGTGAGGCCATGGCTTTGTCTTTCCAGGAAAAAATGAGCCCCTGGCCGAAGCAGCAGGCCCAGGCAGAGCCTTGAGCTTGAAGCCCAGTAGGTCTGTGGCCCTCAGGGCCAGAGCAATGCTTTCAAGGCAGGGAAGCGGCCTGCAAGCTGAGTGGGAGTGGGGGAGGGGAGGGAGACAGCTGAAGCCGAGTCCAGAAGGGCGGCGATGGAAGAGCTGCAGCTGGGTCAGAGCCTGGAGGGAGGGCGGGGCCTTCACTGAGGAACCCCCCCCCCCCCGAGGCCAGCCCTAGGCCCCGGCGGTCGCGCATGCGCCCTTGGCCTGTGCGGTGTGTGGGGGGTTGAACCCAAGCCCGCAGGGCTCCCGGAGCGGCCAGAGAATGAAGGGCCCATGGAGAGGTAGGCGAGGTGGGCAGGGGGCGCCACCTTAATCTGCTCAGCTCCCTGAGGGAGAGAGAGAGAGACAGAGACAGAGAGAGAGATCCCTGACCTCTGAGTCTCTGCCTCCACCGCTGGCTGGTGCCAACTCACGCGCCATCCCACTTCCAGCCATCACCCCCACGCCTGCCCCGGGGCCAGCCCCACCACAGAGAGGCCGGTTGGTTCCTGCTCACCTCTGTGCCGTCCCTTCCCGACCTGACCCCAGTGCAGGGGATAAGCTTCAGACAAGTCTTTCCATGTCCCTCTGCATGACAATAGACTTCCTCCCCTCTCCCATTCCACAGGCCCACCCGGGACATCCACCTTTGTCATTAGCTCAGGAGAGGATGCAAGATGAGAATCTCTGCTATTGTGTGGGGAGACTCAGTTTCCCGGGTTTCCCCCATGGACACATGTTCTTCAGCTGGGTCTGATTTTCTCCAGACAAGCTGTCTTGGGAAGGATTTGGCCAGCCCTAAGAACCTGAAGGGAAAGGGCGGAGGGGGGTTCTCTCTCTGCCCCCGACAGCCCCGAGCTGGGTCGGTCCCTCAGACCCGGCCAGGGGCAGCCCATCCCCCGGCGCCCTTCCCCGGGGCATCCAAGGGCAGGCTCGGCGCCAGCCCCACCCCGCTCGCCACTGCCCGACCATCGTCCTCCCTCGGGGGGCCTGGGCAGGACAGGGACCCGGCTGTGGGAGGCCTCCAGATCTCAGGCCTGGCACACCGTTTACCAGGCTGCTTCCTCCTCTGACGGGGGCCCAGCACACGCCCCAGGAGACTTGGCAGCTGCCCCCAGGGCTCTAGCCTCTGGAACTCGTCCCCTTGGAAGGGGCCTGGCCCAGGTGCCAGGTTCGGCTGGTCGGCCAGCCTCCTTTGGAGAAAGCAGGCAAGCCGAGCCAGGCTTGCAGTGGCCCTGGCGTGACACCTGCCACCTCAGGCAGAGGGCCTCCCGCGTGCCCTCCATGGCGGGTTTCTCCCCGGAGCCGTGGCCTGGGCACTAGGAAGGCCGGGCCTCCCCGACTCTCGGGAGGAGGGGCTAGCCCACTTGCGCCCTGGCCCCCAAACCCTCTGGTGCCATCTGCCTGTCTCGGCACTTCTGACTCCACAGAGCCTTTCCTACATCTGGGCTGCCTGCCGTGGCAAAGTGCAGGCGTGGGGTGAGGCCATGGCTTTGTCTTTCCAGGAAAAAATGAGCCCCTGGCCGAAGCAGCAGGCCCAGGCAGAGCCTTGAGCTTGAAGCCCAGTAGGTCTGTGGCCCTCAGGGCCAGAGCAATGCTTTCAAGGCAGGGAAGCGGCCTGCAAGCTGAGTGGGAGTGGGGGAGGGGAGGGAGACAGCTGAAGCCGAGTCCAGAAGGGCGGCGATGGAAGAGCTGCAGCTGGGTCAGAGCCTGGAGGGAGGGCGGGGCCTTCACCTAGGACCCCCCCCCCCCCCCGAGGCCAGCCCTAGGCCCCGGCGGTCGCGCATGCGCCCTTGGCCTGTGCGGTGTGTGGGGGGTTGAACCCAAGCCCGCAGGGCTCCCGGAGCGGCCAGAGAAAGAAGGGCCCATGGAGAGGTAGGCGAGGTGGGCAGGGGGCGCCACCTTACTCTGCTCAGCTCCCTGAGGGAGAGAGACAGAGACAGAGACAGAGAGAGATCCCTGACCTCTGAGTCTCTGCCTCCACCGCTGGCTGGTGCCAACTCACGCGCCATCCCACTTCCAGCCATCACCCCCACGCCTGCCCCGGGGCCAGCCCCACCACAGAGAGGCCGGTTGGTTCCTGCTCACCTCTGTGCCGTCCCTTCCCGACCTGACCCCAGTGCAGGGGATAAGCTTCAGACAAGTCTTTCCATGTCCCTCTGCATGACAATAGACTTCCTCCCCTCTCCCATTCCACAGGCCCACCCGGGACATCCACCTTTGTCATTAGCTCAGGAGAGGATGCAAGATGAGAATCTCTGCTATTGTGTGGGGAGACTCAGTTTCCCGGGTTTCCCCCATGGACACATGTTCTTCAGCTGGGTCTGATTTTCTCCAGACAAGCTGTCTTGGGAAGGATTTGGCCAGCCCTAAGAACCTGAAGGGAAAGGGCGGAGGGGGGTTCTCTCTCTGCCCCCGACAGGCCCGAGCTGGGTCGGTCCCTCAGACCCGGCCAGGGGCAGCCCATCCCCCGGCGCCCTTCCCCGGGGCATCCAAGGGCAGGCTCGGCGCCAGCCCCACCCCGCTCGCCACTGCCCGACCATCGTCCTCCCTCGGGGGGCCTGGGCAGGACAGGGACCCGGCTGTGGGAGGCCTCCAGATCTCAGGCCTGGCACACCGTTTACCAGGCTGCTTCCTCCTCTGACGGGGGCCCAGCACACGCCCCAGGAGACTTGGCAGCCGCCCCCAGGGCTCTAGCCTCTGGAACTCGTCCCCTTGGAAGGGGCCTGGCCCAGGTGCCAGGTTCGGCTGGTCGGCCAGCCTCCTTTGGAGAAAGCAGGCAAGCCGAGCCAGGCTTGCAGTGGCCCTGGCGTGACACCTGCCACCTCAGGCAGAGGGCCTCCCGCGTGCCCTCCATGGCAGGTTTCTCCCCGGAGCCGTGGCCTGGGCACTAGGAAGGCCGGGCCTCCCCGACTCCCGGGAGGAGGGGCTAGCCCACTTGCGCCCTGGCCCCCAAACCCTCTGGTGCCATCTGCCTGTCTCGGCACTTCTGACTCCACAGAGCCTTTCCTACACCTGGGCTGCCTGCCGTGGCAAAGTGCAGGCGTGGGGTGAGGCCATGGCTTTGTCTTTCCAGGAAAAAATGAGCCCCTGGCCGAAGCAGCAGGCCCAGGCAGAGCCTTGAGCTTGAAGCCCAGTAGGTCTGTGGCCCTCAGGGCCAGAGCAATGCTTTCAAGGCAGGGAAGCGGCCTGCAAGCTGAGTGGGAGTGGGGGAGGGGAGGGAGACAGCTGAAGCCGAGTCCAGAAGGGCAGCGATGGAAGAGCTGCAGCTGGGTCAGAGCCTGGAGAGAGGGCGGGGCCTTCACTGAGGACCCCCCCCCCCGAGGGCAGCCCTAGGCCTCGGGGGTCGCGCATGCGCCCTTGGCCTGTGCGGTGTGTGGGGGCTTGAACCCAAGCCCGCAGGGCTCCCGGAGCGGCCAGAGAAAGAAGGGCCCATGGAGAGGTAGGCGAGGTGGGCAGGGGGCGCCACCTTACTCTCCTCAGCTCCCTGAGGGAGAGAGAGAGAGACATAGACAGAGAGAGAGATCCCGGACCTCTGAGTCTCTGCCTCCACCGCTGGCTGGTGCCAACTCACGCGCCATCCCACTTCCAGCCATCACCCCCACGCCTGCCCCGGGGCCAGCCCCACCACAGAGAGGCCGGTTGGTTCCTGCTCACCTCTGTGCCGTCCCTTCCCGACCTGACCCCAGTGCAGGGGATAAGCTTCAGACAAGTCTTTCCATGTCCCTCTGCATGACAATAGACTTCCTCCCCTCTCCCATTCCACAGGCCCACCCACCCGGGACATCCACCTTTGTCATTAGCTCAGGAGAGGATGCAAGATGAGAATCTCTGCTATTGTGTGGGGAGACTCAGTTTCCCGGGTTTCCCCCATGGACACATGTTCTTCAGCTGGGTCTGATTTTCTCCAGACAAGCTGTCTTGGGAAGGATTTGGCCAGCCCTAAGAACCTGAAGGGAAAGGGCGGAGGGGGGTTCTCTCTCTGCCCCCGACAGCCCCGAGCTGGGTCGGTCCCTCAGACCTGGCCAGGGGCAGCCCATCCCCCGGCGCCCTTCCCCGGGGCATCCAAGGGCAGGCTCGGCGCCAGCCCCACCCCGCTCGCCACTGCCCGACCATCGTCCTCCCTCGGGGGGCCTGGGCAGGACAGGGACCCGGGTGTGGGAGGCCTCCAGATCTCAGGCCTGGCACACCGTTTACCAGGCTGCTTCCTCCTCTGACGGGGGCCCAGCACACGCCCCAGGAGACATGGCAGCCACCCCAGGGCTCTATCCTCTGGAACTCGTCCCCTTGGAAGGGGCCTGGCCCAGGTGCCAGGTTCGGCTGGTCGGCCAGCCTCCTTTGGAGAAAGCAGGCAAGCCGAGCCAGGCTTGCAGTGGCCCTGGCGTGACACCTGCCACCTCAGGCAGAGGGCCTCCCGCGTGCCCTCCATGGCGGGTTTCTCCCCGGAGCCGTGGCCTGGGCACTAGGAAGGCCGGGCCTCCCCGACTCCCGGGAGGAGGGGCTAGCCCAGTTGCACCCTGGCCCCCAAACCCTCTGGTGCCATCTGCCTGTCTGGGCACTTCTGACTCCACAGAGCCTTTCCTACATCTGGGCTGCCTGCCGTGGCAAAGTGCAGGCGTGGGGTGAGGCCATGGCTTTGTCTTTCCAGGAAAAAATGAGCCCCTGGCGGAAGCAGCAGGCCCAGGCAGAGCCTTGAGCTTGAAGCCCAGTAGGTCTGTGGCCCTCAGGGCCAGAGCAATGCTTTCAAGGCAGGGAAGCGGCCTGCAAGCTGAGTGGGAGTGGGGGAGGGGAGGGAGACAGCTGAAGCGGAGTCCAGAAGGGCGGCGATGGAAGAGCTGCAGCTGGGTCAGAGCCTGGAGGGAGGGCGGGGCCTTCACTGAGGACCCCCCCCCCCCGAGGCCAGCCCTAGGCCCCGGCGGTCGCGCATGCGCCCTTGGCCTGTGCGGTGTGTGGGGGCTTGAACCCAAGCCCGCAGGGCTCCCGGAGCGGCCAGAGAAAGAAGGGCCCATGGAGAGGTACGCGAGGTGGGCAGGGGGCGCCACCTTACTCTCCTCAGCTCCCTGAGGGAGAGAGAGAGAGACAGAGACAGAGAGAGAGATCCCTGACCTCTGAGTCTCTGCCTCCACCGCTGGCTGGTGCCAACTCACGCGCCATCCCACTTCCAGCCATCACCCCCACGCCTGCCCCGGAACCAGCCCCACCACAGAGAGGCCGGTTGCTTCCTGCTCACCTCTGTGCTGTCCCTTCCCGACCTGACCCCAGTGCAGGGGATAAGCTTCAGACAAGTCTTTCCATGTCCCTCTGCATGACAATAGACTTCCTCCCCTCTCCCATTCCACAGGCACACCCGGGACATCCACCTTTGTCATTAGCTCAGGAGAGGATGCAAGGTGAGAATCTCCGCTATTGTGTGGGGAGACTCAGTTTCCCGGGTTTCCCCCATGGACACATGTTCTTCAGCTGGGTCTGATTTTCTCCAGACAAGCTGTCTTGGGAAGGATTTGGCCAGCCCTAAGAACCTGAAGGGAAAGGGCGGAGGGGGGTTCTCTCTCTGCCCCCGACAGCCCCGAGCTGGGTCGGTCCCTCAGACCCGGCCAGGGGCAGCCCATCCCCCGGCGCCCTTCCCCGGGGCATCCAAGGGCAGGCTCGGCGCCAGCCCCACCCCGCTCGCCACTGTCCGACCATCGTCCTCCCTCGTGGGGCCTGGGCAGGACAGTGACCCGGCTGTGGGTGGTCTCCAGATCTCAGGCCTGGCACACCGTTTACCAGGCTGCTTCCTCCTCTGACGGGGGCCCAGCACACGCCCCAGGAGACTTGGCAGCCGCCCCCAGGGCTCTATCCTCTGAAACTCGTCCCCTTGGAAGGGGCCGTCCCAGGTGCCAGGTTCGGCTGGTCGGCCAGCCTCCTTTGGAGAAAGCAGGCAAGCCGAGCCAGGCTTGCAGTGGCCCTGGCGTGACACCTGCCACCTCAGGCAGAGGGCCTCCCGCGTGCCCTCCATGGCGGGTTTCTCCCCGGAGCCGTGGCCTGGGCACTAGGAAGGCCGGGCCTCCCCGACTCCCGGGAGGAGGGGCTAGCCCAGTTGCGCCCTGGCCCTCAAACCCTCTGGTGCCATCTGCCTGTCTCGGCACTTCTGACTCCACAGAGCCTTTCCTACATCTGGGCTGCCTGCCGTGGCAAAGTGCAGGCGTGGGGTGAGGCCATGCCTTCTCTTTCCAGGAAAAAGTGAGCCCCTGGCCGAAGCAGCAGGCCCAGGCAGAGCCTTGAGCTTGAAGCCCAGTAGGTCTGTGGCTCTCAGGGCCAGAGCAATGCTTTCAAGGCAGGGAAGCGGCCTGCAAGCTGAGTGGGAGTGGGGGAGGGGAGGGAGACAGCTGAAGCCGAGTCCAGAAGGGCGTCGATGGAAGAGCTGCAGCTGGGTCAGAGCCTGGAGGGAGGGCAGGGCCTTCACTGAGGACCCCCCCCCCAGGGCAGCCCTAGGCCCCGGCGGTCGCGCATGCGCCCTTGGCCTGTGCGGTGTGTGGGGGCTTGAACCCAAGCCCGCAGGGCTCCCGGAGCGGCCAGAGAAAGAAGGGCCCATGGAGAGGTAGGCGAGGTGGGCAGGGGGCGCCACCTTACTCTCCTCAGCTCCCTGAGGGAGAGAGAGAGAGACAGAGACAGAGAGAGAGATCCCTGACCTCTGAGTCTCTGCCTCCACTGCTGGCTGGTGCCAACTCACGCGCCATCCCACTTCCAGCCATCACCCCCACGCCTGCCCCGGGGCCAGCCCCACCACAGAGAGGCCAGTTGGTTCCTGCTCACCTCTGTGCTGTCCCTTCCCGACCTGACCCCAGTGCAGGGGATAAGCTTCAGACAAGTCTTTCCATGTCCCTCTGCATGACAATAGACTTCCTCCCCTCTCCCATTCCACAGGCCCACCCGGGACATCCACCTTTGTCATTAGCTCAGGAGAGGATGCAAGGTGAGAATCTCCGCTATTGTGTGGGGAGACTCAGTTTCCCGGGTTTCCCCCATGGACACATGTTCTTCAGCTGGGTCTGATTTTCTCCAGACAAGCTGTCTAGGGAAGGCTTTGGCCAGCCCTAAGAACCTGAAGGGAAAGGGCGGAGGGGGGTTCTCTCTCTGCCCCCGACAGCCCCGAGCTGGGTCGGTCCCTCAGACCTGGCCAGGGGCATCCCATCCCCCGGCGCCCTTCCCCGGGGCATCCAAGGGCAGGCTCGGCGCCAGCCCCACCCCGCTCGCCACTGCCCTACCATCGTCCTCCCTCGGGGGGCCTGGGCAGGACAGGGACCCGGGTGTGGGAGGCCTCCAGATCTCAGGCCTGGCACACCGTTTACCAGGCTGCTTCCTCCTCTGACGGGGGCCCAGCACACGCCCCAGGAGACTTGGCAGGCGCCCCCAGGGCTCTATCCTCTGGAACTCGTCCCCTTGGAAGGGGCCTGGCCCAGGTGCCAGGTTCGGCTGGTCGGCCAGCCTCCTTTGGAGAAAGCAGGCAAGCCGAGCCAGGCTTGCAGTGGCCCTGGCGTGACACCTGCCACCTCAGGCAGAGGGCCTCCCGCGTGCCCTCCATGGCGGGTTTCTCCCCGGAGCCGTGGCCTGGGCACTAGGAAGGCCGGGCCTCCCCGACTCCCGGGAGGAGGGGCTAGCCCAGTTGCGCCCTGACCCCCAAACCCTCTGGTGCCATCTGCCTGTCTCGGCACTTCTGACTCCACAGAGCCTTTCCTACATCTGGGCTGCCTGCCGTGGCAAAGTGCAGGTGTGGGTTGAGGCCATGGTTTTGTCTTTCCAGGAAAAAATGAGCCCCTGGCCGAAGCAGCAGGCCCAGGCAGAGCCTTGTGCTTGAAGCCCAGTAGGTCTGTGGCCCTCAGGGCCAGAGCCATGCTTTCAAGGCAGGGAAGCGCCCTGCAAGCTAAGTGGGAGTGGGGGAGGGGAGGGAGACAGCTGAAGCCGAGTCCAGAAGGGCGGCGATGGAAGAGCTGCAGCTGGGTCAGATCCTGGAGGGAGGGCGGGGCCTTCACTGAGGACCCCCCCCCCCCCGAGGCCAGCCCTAGGCCCCGGCGGTCACGCATGCGCCCTTGGCCTGTGCGGTGTGTGGGGGTTGAACCCAAGCCCGCAGGGCTCCCGGAGCGGCCAGAGAAAGAAGGGCCCATGGAGAGGTAGGCGAGGTGGGCAGGGGGCGCCACCTTACTCTCCTCAGCTCCCTGAGGGAGAGAGAGAGAGACAGAGACAGAGAGAGAGATCCCTGACCTCTGAGTCTCTGCCTCCACCGCTGGCTGGTGCCAACTCACGCGCCATCCCACTTCCAGCCATCACCCCCACGCCTGCCCCGGGGCCAGCCCCACCACAGAGAGGCCGGTTGCTTCCTGCTCACCTCTGTGCCGTCCCTTCCCGACCTGACCCCAGTGCAGGGGATAAGCTTCAGACAAGTCTTTCCATGTCCCTCTGCATGACAATAGACTTCCTCCCCTCTCCCATTCCACAGGCCCACCCGGGACATCCACCTTTGTCATTAGCTCAGGAGAGGATGCAAGATGAGAATCTCTGCTATTGTGTGGGGAGACTCAGTTTCCCGGGTTTCCCCCATGGACACATGTTCTTCAGCTGGGTCTGATTTTCTCCAGACAAGCTGTCTTGGGAAGGATTTGGCCAGCCCTAAGAACCTGAAGGGAAAGGGCGGAGGGGGGTTCTCTCTCTGCCCCCGACAGCCCCGAGCTGGGTCGGTCCCTCAGACCTGGCCAGGGGCAGCCCATCCCCCGGCGCCCTTCCCCGGGGCATCCAAGGGCAGGCTCGGCGCCAGCCCCACCCCGCTCGCCACTGCCCGACCATCGTCCTACCTCGGGGGGCCTGGGCAGGACAAGGACCCTGCTGTGGGAGGTCTCCAGATCTCAGGCCTGGCACACCGTTTACCAGGCTGCTTCCTCCTCTGACGGGGGCCCAGCACACGCCCCAGGAGACTTGGCAGCCGCCCCCAGGGCTCTAGCCTCTGGAACTCGTCCCCTTGGAAGGGGCCTGGCCCAGGTGCCAGGTTCGGCTGGTCGGCCAGCCTCCTTTGGAGAAAGCAGGCAAGCCGAGCCAGGCTTGCAGTGGCCCTGGCGTGACACCTGCCACCTCAGGCAGAGGGCCTCCCGCGTGCCCTCCATGGCGGGTTTCTCCCCGGAGCCGTGGCCTGGGCACTAGGAAGGCCGGGCCTCCCCGACTCCCGGGAGGAGGGGCTAGCCCACTTGCGCCCTGGCCCCCAAACCCTCTGGTGCCATCTGCCTGTCTCGGCACTTCTGACTCCACAGAGCCTTTCCTACATCTGGGCTGCCTGCCGTGGCAAAGTGCAGGCGTGGGGTGAGGCCATGGCTTTGTCTTTCCAGGAAAAAATGAGCCCCTGGCCGAAGCAGCAGGCCCAGGCAGAGCCTTGAGCTTGAAGCCCAGTAGGTCTGTGGCCCTCAGGGCCAGAGCAATGCTTTCAAGGCAGGGAAGCGGCCTGCAAGCTGAGTGGGAGTGGGGGAGGGGAGGGAGACAGCTGAAGCCGAGTCCAGAAGGGCGTCGATGGAAGAGCTGCAGCTGGGTCAGAGCCTGGAGGGAGGGCAGGGCCTTCACTGAGGACCCCCCCCCCAGGGCAGCCCTAGGCCCCGGCGGTCGCGCATGCGCCCTTGGCCTGTGCGGTGTGTGGGGGCTTGAACCCAAGCCCGCAGGGCTCCCGGAGCGGCCAGAGAAAGAAGGGCCCATGGAGAGGTAGGCGAGGTGGGCAGGGGGCGCCACCTTACTCTCCTCAGCTCCCTGAGGGAGAGAGAGAGAGACAGAGACAGAGAGAGAGATCCCTGACCTCTGAGTCTCTGCCTCCACCGCTGGCTGGTGCCAACTCACGCGCCATCCCACTTCCAGCCATCACCCCCACGCCTGCCCCGGGGCCAGCCCCACCACAGAGAGGCCAGTTGGTTCCTGCTCACCTCTGTGCTGTCCCTTCCCGACCTGACCCCAGTGCAGGGGATAAGCTTCAGACAAGTCTTTCCATGTCCCTCTGCATGACAATAGACTTCCTCCCCTCTCCCATTCCACAGGCCCACCCGGGACATCCACCTTTGTCATTAGCTCAGGAGAGGATGCAAGGTGAGAATCTCCGCTATTGTGTGGGGAGACTCAGTTTCCCGGGTTTCCCCCATGGACACATGTTCTTCAGCTGGGTCTGATTTTCTCCAGACAAGCTGTCTAGGGAAGGCTTTGGCCAGCCCTAAGAACCTGAAGGGAAAGGGCGGAGGGGGGTTCTCTCTCTGCCCCCGACAGCCCCGAGCTGGGTCGGTCCCTCAGACCTGGCCAGGGGCATCCCATCCCCCGGCGCCCTTCCCCGGGGCATCCAAGGGCAGGCTCGGCGCCAGCCCCACCCCGCTCGCCACTGCCCTACCATCGTCCTCCCTCGGGGGGCCTGGGCAGGACAGGGACCCGGGTGTGGGAGGCCTCCAGATCTCAGGCCTGGCACACCGTTTACCAGGCTGCTTCCTCCTCTGACGGGGGCCCAGCACACGCCCCAGGAGACTTGGCAGGCGCCCCCAGGGCTCTATCCTCTGGAACTCGTCCCCTTGGAAGGGGCCTGGCCCAGGTGCCAGGTTCGGCTGGTCGGCCAGCCTCCTTTGGAGAAAGCAGGCAAGCCGAGCCAGGCTTGCAGTGGCCCTGGCGTGACACCTGCCACCTCAGGCAGAGGGCCTCCCGCGTGCCCTCCATGGCGGGTTTCTCCCCGGAGCCGTGGCCTGGGCACTAGGAAGGCCGGGCCTCCCCGACTCCCGGGAGGAGGGGCTAGCCCAGTTGCGCCCTGACCCCCAAACCCTCTGGTGCCATCTGCCTGTCTCGGCACTTCTGACTCCACAGAGCCTTTCCTACATCTGGGCTGCCTGCCGTGGCAAAGTGCAGGTGTGGGTTGAGGCCATGGTTTTGTCTTTCCAGGAAAAAATGAGCCCCTGGCCGAAGCAGCAGGCCCAGGCAGAGCCTTGTGCTTGAAGCCCAGTAGGTCTGTGGCCCTCAGGGCCAGAGCCATGCTTTCAAGGCAGGGAAGCGCCCTGCAAGCTAAGTGGGAGTGGGGGAGGGGAGGGAGACAGCTGAAGCCGAGTCCAGAAGGGCGGCGATGGAAGAGCTGCAGCTGGGTCAGAGCCTGGAGGGAGGGCGGGGCCTTCACTGAGGACCCCCCCCCCCCCGAGGCCAGCCCTAGGCCCCGGCGGTCACGCATGCGCCCTTGGCCTGTGCGGTGTGTGGGGGTTGAACCCAAGCCCGCAGGGCTCCCGGAGCGGCCAGAGAAAGAAGGGCCCATGGAGAGGTAGGCGAGGTGGGCAGGGGGCGCCACCTTACTCTCCTCAGCTCCCTGAGGGAGAGAGAGAGAGACAGAGACAGAGAGAGAGATCCCTGACCTCTGAGTCTCTGCCTCCACCGCTGGCTGGTGCCAACTCACGCGCCATCCCACTTCCAGCCATCACCCCCACGCCTGCCCCGGGGCCAGCCCCACCACAGAGAGGCCGGTTGCTTCCTGCTCACCTCTGTGCCGTCCCTTCCCGACCTGACCCCAGTGCAGGGGATAAGCTTCAGACAAGTCTTTCCATGTCCCTCTGCATGACAATAGACTTCCTCCCCTCTCCCATTCCACAGGCCCACCCGGGACATCCACCTTTGTCATTAGCTCAGGAGAGGATGCAAGATGAGAATCTCTGCTATTGTGTGGGGAGACTCAGTTTCCCGGGTTTCCCCCATGGACACATGTTCTTCAGCTGGGTCTGATTTTCTCCAGACAAGCTGTCTTGGGAAGGATTTGGCCAGCCCTAAGAACCTGAAGGGAAAGGGCGGAGGGGGGTTCTCTCTCTGCCCCCGACAGCCCCGAGCTGGGTCGGTCCCTCAGACCTGGCCAGGGGCAGCCCATCCCCCGGCGCCCTTCCCCGGGGCATCCAAGGGCAGGCTCGGCGCCAGCCCCACCCCGCTCGCCACTGCCCGACCATCGTCCTACCTCGGGGGGCCTGGGCAGGACAAGGACCCTGCTGTGGGAGGTCTCCAGATCTCAGGCCTGGCACACCGTTTACCAGGCTGCTTCCTCCTCTGACGGGGGCCCAGCACACGCCCCAGGAGACTTGGCAGCCGCCCCCAGGGCTCTAGCCTCTGGAACTCGTCCCCTTGGAAGGGGCCTGGCCCAGGTGCCAGGTTCGGCTGGTCGGCCAGCCTCCTTTGGAGAAAGCAGGCAAGCCGAGCCAGGCTTGCAGTGGCCCTGGCGTGACACCTGCCACCTCAGGCAGAGGGCCTCCCGCGTGCCCTCCATGGCGGGTTTCTCCCCGGAGCCGTGGCCTGGGCACTAGGAAGGCCGGGCCTCCCCGACTCCCGGGAGGAGGGGCTAGCCCACTTGCGCCCTGGCCCCCAAACCCTCTGGTGCCATCTGCCTGTCTCGGCACTTCTGACTCCACAGAGCCTTTCCTACATCTGGGCTGCCTGCCGTGGCAAAGTGCAGGCGTGGGGTGAGGCCATGGCTTTGTCTTTCCAGGAAAAAATGAGCCCCTGGCCGAAGCAGCAGGCCCAGGCAGAGCCTTGAGCTTGAAGCCCAGTAGGTCTGTGGCCCTCAGGGCCAGAGCAATGCTTTCAAGGCAGGGAAGCGGCCTGCAAGCTGAGTGGGAGTGGGGGAGGGGAGGGAGACAGCTGAAGCCGAGTCCAGAAGGGCGGCGATGGAAGAGCTGCAGCTGGGTCAGAGCCTGGAGGGAGGGCGGGGCCTTCACTGAGGACCCCCACCCCAGGGCTGCCCTAGGCCCCGGCGGTCGCGCATGCGCCCTTGGCCTGTGCGGTGTGTGGGGGCTTGAACCCAAGCCCGCAGGGCTCCCGGAGCGGCCAGAGAAAGAAGGGCCCATGGAGAGGTAGGCGAGGTGGGCAGGGGGCGCCACCTTACTCTCCTCAGCTCCCTGAGGGAGAGAGAGAGAGACAGAGACAGAGAGAGAGATCCCTGACCTCTGAGTCTCTGCCTCCACCGCTGGCTGGTGCCAACTCACGCGCCATCCCACTTCCAGCCATCACCCCCACGCCTGCCCCGGGGCCAGCCCCACCACAGAGAGGCCGGTTGGTTCCTGCTCACCTCTGTGCCGTCCCTTCCCGACCTGACCCCAGTGCAGGGGATAAGCTTCAGACAAGTCTTTCCATGTCCCTCTGCATGACAATAGACTTCCTCCCCTCTCCCATTCCACAGGCCCACCCGGGACATCCACCTTTGTCATTAGCTCAGGAGAGGATGCAAGGTGAGAATCTCCGCTATTGTGTGGGGAGACTCAGTTTCCCGGGTTTCCCCCATGGACACATGTTCTTCAGCTGGGTCTGATTTTCTCCAGACAAGCTGTCTAGGGAAGGCTTTGGCCAGCCCTAAGAACCTGAAGGGAAAGGGCGGAGGGGGGTTCTCTCTCTGCCCCCGACAGCCCCGAGCTGGGTCGGTCCCTCAGACCTGGCCAGGGGCATCCCATCCCCCGGCGCCCTTCCCCGGGGCATCCAAGGGCAGGCTCGGCGCCAGCCCCACCCCGCTCGCCACTGCCCGACCATCGTCCTCCCTCGGGGGGCCTGGGCAGGACAGGGACCCGGGTGTGGGAGGCCTCCAGATCTCAGGCCTGGCACACCGTTTACCAGGCTGCTTCCTCCTCTGTCGGGGGCCCAGCACACGCCCCAGGAGACTTGGCAGCCGCCCCCAGGGCTCTAGCCTCTGGAACTCGTCCCCTTGGAAGGGGCCTGGCCCAGGTGCCAGGTTCGGCTGGTCGGCCAGCCTCCTTTGGAGAAAGCAGGCAAGCCGAGCCAGGCTTGCAGTGGCCCTGGCGTGACACCTGCCACCTCAGGCAGAGGGCCTCCCGCGTGCCCTCCATGGCGGGTTTCTCCCCGGAGCCGTGGCCTGGGCACTAGGAAGGCCGGGCCTCCCCGACTCCCGGGAGGAGGGGCTAGCCCAGTTGCGCCCTGACCCCCAAACCCTCTGGTGCCATCTGCCTGTCTCGGCACTTCTGACTCCACAGAGCCTTTCCTACATCTGGGCTGCCTGCCGTGGCAAAGTGCAGGTGTGGGTTGAGGCCATGGTTTTGTCTTTCCAGGAAAAAATGAGCCCCTGGCCGAAGCAGCAGGCCCAGGCAGAGCCTTGTGCTTGAAGCCCAGTAGGTCTGTGGCCCTCAGGGCCAGAGCCATGCTTTCAAGGCAGGGAAGCGGCCTGCAAGCTGAGTGGGAGTGGGGGAGGGGAGGGAGACAGCTGAAGCCGAGTCCAGAAGGGCGGCGATGGAAGAGCTGCAGCTGGGTCAGAGCCTGTAGGGAGGGCGGGGCCTTCACTGAGGACCCCCCCCCCCCCGAGGCCAGCCCTAGGCCCCGGCGGTCACGCATGCGCCCTTGGCCTGTGCGGTGTGTGGGGGTTGAACCCAAGCCCGCAGGGCTCCCGGAGCGGCCAGAGAAAGAAGGGCCCATGGAGAGGTAGGCGAGGTGGGCAGGGGGCGCCACCTTACTCTCCTCAGCTCCCTGAGGGAGAGAGAGAGAGACAGAGACAGAGAGAGAGATCCCTGACCTCTGAGTCTCTGCCTCCACCGCTGGCTGGTGCCAACTCACGCGCCATCCCACTTCCAGCCATCACCCCCACGCCTGCCCCGGGGCCAGCCCCACCACAGAGAGGCCGGTTGCTTCCTGCTCACCTCTGTGCCGTCCCTTCCCGACCTGACCCCAGTGCAGGGGATAAGCTTCAGACAAGTCTTTCCATGTCCCTCTGCATGACAATAGACTTCCTCCCCTCTCCCATTCCACAGGCCCACCCGGGACATCCACCTTTGTCATTAGCTCAGGAGAGGATGCAAGGTGAGAATCTCCGCTATTGTGTGGGGAGACTCAGTTTCCCGGGTTTCCCCCATGGACACATGTTCTTCAGCTGGGTCTGATTTTCTCCAGACAAGCTGTCTAGGGAAGGCTTTGGCCAGCCCTAAGAACCTGAAGGGAAAGGGCGGAGGGGGGTTCTCTCTCTGCCCCCGACAGCCCCGAGCTGGGTCGGTCCCTCAGACCTGGCCAGGGGCATCCCATCCCCCGGCGCCCTTCCCCGGGGCATCCAAGGGCAGGCTCGGCGCCAGCCCCACCCCCGCTCGCCACTGCCCTACCATCGTCCTCCCTCGGGGGGCCTGGGCAGGACAGGGACCCGGCTGTGGGAGGCCTCCAGATCTCAGGCCTGGCACACCGTTTACCAGGCTGCTTCCTCCTCTGACGGGGGCCCAGCACACGCCCCAGGAGACTTGGCAGGCGCCCCCAGGGCTCTATCCTCTGGAACTCGTCCCCTTGGAAGGGGCCTGGCCCAGGTGCCAGGTTCGGCTGGTCGGCCAGCCTCCTTTGGAGAAAGCAGGCAAGCCGAGCCAGGCTTGCAGTGGCCCTGGCGTGACACCTGCCACCTCAGGCAGAGGGCCTCCCGCGTGCCCTCCATGGCGGGTTTCTCCCCGGAGCCGTGGCCTGGGCACTAGGAAGGCCGGGCCTCCCCGACTCCCGGGAGGAGGGGCTAGCCCAGTTGCGCCCTGACCCCCAAACCCTCTGGTGCCATCTGCCTGTCTCGGCACTTCTGACTCCACAGAGCCTTTCCTACATCTGGGCTGCCTGCCGTGGCAAAGTGCAGGTGTGGGTTGAGGCCATGGTTTTGTCTTTCCAGGAAAAAATGAGCCCCTGGCCGAAGCAGCAGGCCCAGGCAGAGCCTTGTGCTTGAAGCCCAGTAGGTCTGTGGCCCTCAGGGCCAGAGCCATGCTTTCAAGGCAGGGAAGCGCCCTGCAAGCTGAGTGGGAGTGGGGGAGGGGAGGGAGAGAGCTGAAGCCGAGTCCAGAAGGGCGGCGATGGAAGAGCTGCAGCTGGGTCAGAGCCTGGAGGGAGGGCGGGGCCTTCACTGAGGACCCCCCCCCCCGAGGCCAGCCCTAGGCCCCGGCGGTCACGCATGCGCCCTTGGCCTGTGCGGTGTGTGGGGGTTGAACCCAAGCCCGCAGGGCTCCCGGAGCGGCCAGAGAAAGAAGGGCCCATGGAGAGGTAGGCGAGGTGGGCAGGGGGCGCCACCTTACTCTCCTCAGCTCCCTGAGGGAGAGAGAGAGAGACAGAGACAGAGAGAGAGATCCCTGACCTCTGAGTCTCTGCCTCCACCGCTGGCTGGTGCCAACTCACGCGCCATCCCACTTCCAGCCATCACCCCCACGCCTGCCCCGGGGCCAGCCCCACCACAGAGAGGCCGGTTGGTTCCTGCTCACCTCTGTGCCGTCCCTTCCCGACCTGACCCCAGTGCAGGGGATAAGCTTCAGACAAGTCTTTCCATGTCCCTCTGCATGACAATAGACTTCCTCCCCTCTCCCATTCCACAGGCCCACCCGGGACATCCACCTTTGTCATTAGCTCAGGAGAGGATGCAAGATGAGAATCTCTGCTATTGTGTGGGGAGACTCAGTTTCCCGGGTTTCCCCCATGGACACATGTTCTTCAGCTGGGTCTGATTTTCTCCAGACAAGCTGTCTTGGGAAGGATTTGGCCAGCCCTAAGAACCTGAAGGGAAAGGGCGGAGGGGGGTTCTCTCTCTGCCCCCGACAGCCCCGAGCTGGGTCGGTCCCTCAGACCTGGCCAGGGGCAGCCCATCCCCCGGCGCCCTTCCCCGGGGCATCCAAGGGCAGGCTCGGCGCCAGCCCCACCCCGCTCGCCACTGCCCGACCATCGTCCTACCTGGGGGGGCCTGGGCAGGACAAGGACCCTGCTGTGGGAGGTCTCCAGATCTCAGGCCTGGCACACCGTTTACCAGGCTGCTTCCTCCTCTGACGGGGGCCCAGCACACGCCCCAGGAGACTTGGCAGCCGCCCCCAGGGCTCTAGCCTCTGGAACTCGTCCCCTTGGAAGGGGCCTGGCCCAGGTGCCAGGTTCGGCTGGTCGGCCAGCCTCCTTTGGAGAAAGCAGGCAAGCCGAGCCAGGCTTGCAGTGGCCCTGGCGTGACACCTGCCACCTCAGGCAGAGGGCCTCCCGCGTGCCCTCCATGGCGGGTTTCTCCCCGGAGCCGTGGCCTGGGCACTAGGAAGGCCGGGCCTCCCCGACTCCCGGGAGGAGGGGCTAGCCCAGTTGCGCCCTGGCCCTCAAACCCTCTGGTGCCATCTGCCTGTCTCGGCACTTCTGACTCCACAGAGCCTTTCCTACATCTGGGCTGCCTGCCGTGGCAAAGTGCAGGCGTGGGGTGAGGCCATGCCTTCTCTTTCCAGGAAAAAGTGAGCCCCTGGCCGAAGCAGCAGGCCCAGGCAGAGCCTTGAGCTTGAAGCCCAGTAGGTCTGTGGCCCTCAGGGCCAGAGCAATGCTTTCAAGGCAGGGAAGCGGCCTGCAAGCTGAGTGGGAGTGGGGGAGGGGAGGGAGACAGCTGAAGCCGAGTCCAGAAGGGCGGCGATGGAAGAGCTGCAGCTGGGTCAGAGCCTGGAGGGAGGGCGGGGCCTTCACTGAGGACCCCCCCCCCACGGAGGGCAGCCCTAGGCCCCGGCGGTCGCGCATGCGCCCTTGGCCTGTGCGGTGTGTGGGGGCTTGAACCCAAGCCCGCAGGGCTCCCGGAGCGGCCAGAGAAAGAAGGGCCCATGGAGAGGTAGGCGAGGTGGGCAGGGGGCGCCACCTTACTCTCCTCAGCTCCCTGAGGGAGAGAGAGAGAGACAGAGACAGAGAGAGAGATCCCTGACCTCTGAGTCTCTGCCTCCACCGCTGGCTGGTGCCAACTCACGCGCCATCCCACTTCCAGCCATCACCCCCAAGCCTGCCCCGGAACCAGCCCCACCACAGAGAGGCCGGTTGCTTCCTGCTCACCTCTGTGCCGTCCCTTCCCGACCTGACCCCAGTGCAGGGGACAAGCTTCAGACAAGTCTTTCCATGTCCCTCTGCATGACAATAGACTTCCTCCCCTCTCCCATTCCACAGGCCCACCCGGGACATCCACCTTTGTCATTAGCTCAGGAGAGGATGCAAGATGAGAATCTCTGCTATTGTGTGGGGAGACTCAGTTTCCCGGGTTTCCCCCATGGACACATGTTCTTCAGCTGGGTCTGATTTTCTCCAGACAAGCTGTCTTGGGAAGGATTTGGCCAGCCCTAAGAAGCTGAAGGGAAAGGGCGGAGGGGGGTTCTCTCTCTGCCCCCGACAGCCCCGAGCTGGGTCGGTCCCTCAGACCTGGCCAGGGGCAGCCCATCCCCCGGCGCCCTTCCCCGGGGCATCCAAGGGCAGGCTCGGCGCCAGCCCCACCCCGCTCGCCACTGCCCGACCATCGTCCTCCCTCGGGGGGCCTGGGCAGGACAGGGACCCGGGTGTGGGAGGCCTCCAGATCTCAGGCCTGGCACACCGTTTACCAGGCTGCTTCCTCCTCTGACGGGGGCCCAGCACACGCCCCAGGAGACATGGCAGCCGCCCCCAGGGCTCTATCCTCTGGAACTCGTCCCCTTGGAAGGGGCCTGGCCCAGGTGCCAGGTTCGGCTGGTCGGCCAGCCTCCTTTGGAGAAAGCAGGCAAGCCGAGCCAGGCTTGCAGTGGCCCTGGCGTGACACCTGCCACCTCAGGCAGAGGGCCTCCCGCGTGCCCTCCATGGCGGGTTTCTCCCCGGAGCCGTGGCCTGGGCACTAGGAAGGCCGGGCCTCCCCGACTCCCGGGAGGAGGTGCTAGCCCAGTTGCGCCCTGGCCCCCCAAACCCTCTGGTGCCATCTGCCTGTCTGGGCACTTCTGACTCCACAGAGCCTTTCCTACATCTGGGCTGCCTGCCGTGGCAAAGTGCAGGCGTGGGGTGAGGCCATGGCTTTGTCTTTCCAGGAAAAAATGAGCCCCTGGCCGAAGCAGCAGGCCCAGGCAGAGCCTTGAGCTTGAAGCCCAGTAGGTCTGTGGCCCTCAGGGCCAGAGCAATGCTTTCAAGGCAGGGAAGCGGCCTGCAAGCTGAGTGGGAGTGGGGGAGGGGAGGGAGACAGCTGAAGCCGAGTCCAGAAGGGCGGCGATGGAAGAGCTGCAGCTGGGTCAGAGCCTGGAGGGAGGGCGGGGCCTTCACTGAGGACCCCCCCCCCGAGGGCAGCCCTAGGCCCCGTCGGTCGCGCATGCGCCCTTGGCCTGTGCGGTGTGTGGGGGCTTGAACCCAAGCCCGCAGGGCTCCCGGAGCGGCCAGAGAAAGAAGGGCCCATGGAGAGGTAGGCGAGGTGGGCAGGGGGCGCCACATTACTCTCCTCAGCTCCCTGAGGGAGAGAGAGAGAGACAGAGACAGAGAGAGAGATCCCTGACCTCTGAGTCTCTGCCTCCACCGCTGGCTGGTGCCAACTCACGCGCCATCCCACTTCCAGCCATCACCCCCACGCCTGCCCCGGGGCCAGCCCCACCACAGAGAGGCCGGTTGGTTCCTGCTCACCTCTGTGCAGTCCCTTCCCGACCTGACCCCAGTGCAGGGGATAAGCTTCAGACAAGTCTTTCCATGTCCCTCTGCAGGACAATAGACTTCCTCCCCTCTCCCATTCCACAGGCCCACCCACCCGGGACATCCACCTTTGTCATTAGCTCAGGAGAGGATGCAAGATGAGAATCTCTGCTATTGTGTGGGGAGACTCAGTTTCCCGGGTTTCCCCCATGGACACATGTTCTTCAGCTGGGTCTGATTTTCTCCAGACAAGCTGTCTTGGGAAGGATTTGGCCAGCCCTAAGAACCTGAAGGGAAAGGGCGGAGGGGGGGTTCTCTCTCTGCCCCCGACAGCCCCGAGCTGGGTCGGTCCCTCAGACCTGGCCAGGGGCAGCCCATCCCCCGGCGCCCTTCCCCGGGGCATCCAAGGGCAGGCTCGGCGCCAGCCCCACCCCGCTCGCCACTGCCCGACCATCGTCCTCCCTTGGGGGGCCTGGGCAGGACAGGGACCCGGGTGTGGGAGGCCTCCAGATCTCAGGCCTGGCACACCGTTTACCAGGCTGCTTCCTCCTCTGACGGGGGCCCAGCACACGCCCCAGGAGACATGGCAGCCGCCCCCCAGGGCTCTATCCTCTGGAACTCGTCCCCTTGGAAGGGGCCTGGCCCAGGTGCCAGGTTCGGCTGGTCGGCCAGCCTCCTTTGGAGAAAGCAGGCAAGCCGAGCCAGGCTTGCAGTGGCCCTGGCGTGACACCTGCCACCTCAGGCAGAGGGCCTCCCGCGTGCCCTCCATGGCGGGTTTCTCCCCGGAGCCGTGGCCTGGGCACTAGGAAGGCCGGGCCTCCCCGACTCCCCGGGAGGAGGGGCTAGCCCAGTTGCGCCCTGGCCCCCAAACCCTCTGGTGCCATCTGCCTGTCTCGGCACTTCTGACTCCACAGAGCCTTTCCTACATCTGGGCTGCCTGCCGTGGCAAAGTGCAGGCGTGGGGTGAGGCCATGGCTTTGTCTTTCCAGGAAAAAATGAGCCCCTGGCCGAAGCAGCAGGCCCAGGCAGAGCCTTGAGCTTGAAGCCCAGTAGGTCTGTGGCCCTCAGGGCCAGAGCAATGCTTTCAAGGCAGGGAAGCGGCCTGCAAGCTGAGTGGGAGTGGGGGAGGGGAGGGAGACAGCTGAAGCCGAGTCCAGAAGGGCGGCGATGGAAGAGCTGCAGCTGGGTCAGAGCCTGGAGGGAGGGCGGGGCCTTCACTGAGGACCCCCCCCGCCCCCCGAGGCCAGCCCTAGGCCCCGGCGGTCGCGCATGCGCCCTTGGCCTGTGCGGTGTGTGGGGGCTTGAACCCAAGCCCGCAGGGCTCCCGGAGCGGCCAGAGAAAGAAGGGCCCATGGAGAGGTAGGCGAGGTGGGCAGGGGGCGCCACCTTACTCTGCTCAGCTCCCAGAGGGAGAGAGAGAGAGACAGAGACAGAGAGAGAGATCCCTGACCTCTGAGTCTCTGCCTCCACCGCTGGCTGGTGCCAACTCACGCGCCATCCCACTTCCAGCCATCACCCCCCACGCCTGCCCCGGGGCCAGCCCCACCACAGAGAGGCCGGTTGGTTCCTGCTCACCTCTGTGCAGTCCCTTCCCGACCTGACCCCAGTGCAGGGGATAAGCTTCAGACAAGTCTTTCCATGTCCCTCTGCAGGACAATAGACTTCCTCCCCTCTCCCATTCCACAGGCCCACCCACCCGGGACATCCACCTTTGTCATTAGCTCAGGAGAGGATGCAAGATGAGAATCTCTGCTATTGTGTGGGGAGACTCAGTTTCCCGGGATTCCCCCATGGACACATGTTCTTCAGCTGGGTCTGATTTTCTCCAGACAAGCTGTCTTGGGAAGGATTTGGCCAGCCCTAAGAACCTGAAGGGAAAGGGCGGAGGGGGGTTCTCTCTCTGCCCCCGACAGCCCCGAGCTGGGTCGGTCCCTCAGACCTGGCCAGGGGCAGCCCATCCCCCGGCGCCCTTCCCCGGGGCATCCAAGGGCAGGCTCGGCGCCAGCCCCACCCCGCTCGCCACTGCCCCGACCATCGTCCTCCCTTGGGGGGGCCTGGGCAGGACAGGGACCCGGCTGTGGGAGGCCTCCAGATCTCAGGCCTGGCACACCGTTTACCAGGCTGCTTCCTCCTCTGACGGGGGCCCAGCACACGCCCCAGGAGACTTGGCAGCCGCCCCCAGGGCTCTATCCTCTGGAACTCGTCCCCTTGGAAGGGGCCTGGCCCAGGTGCCAGGTTCGGCTGGTCGGCCAGCCTCCTTTGGAGAAAGCAGGCAAGCCGAGCCAGGCTTGCAGTGGCCCTGGCGTGACACCTGCCACCCTCAGGCAGAGGGCCTCCCGCGTGCCCTCCATGGCGGGTTTCTCCCCGGAGCCGTGGCCTGGGCACTAGGAAGGCCGGGCCTCCCCGACTCCCGGGAGGAGGGGCTAGCCCAGTTGCGCCCTGGCCCCCAAACCCTCTGGTGCCATCTGCCTGTCTCGGCACTTCTGACTCCACAGAGCCTTTCCTACATCTGGGCTGCCTGCCGTGGCAAAGTGCAGGCGTGGGGTGAGGCCATGGCTTTGTCTTTCCAGGAAAAAATGAGCCCCTGGCGGAAGCAGCAGGCCCAGGCAGAGCCTTGAGCTTGAAGCCCAGTAGGTCTGTGGCCCTCAGGGCCAGAGCAATGCTTTCAAGGCAGGGAAGCGGCCTGCAAGCTGAGTGGGAGTGGGGGAGGGGAGGGAGACAGCTGAAGCCGAGTCCAGAAGGGCGGCGATGGAAGAGCTGCAGCTGGGTCAGAGCCTGGAGGGAGGGCGGGGCCTTCACTGAGGACCCCCCGCCCCCCGAGGCCAGCCCTTGGCCCAGGCGGTCGCGCATGCGCCCTTGGCCTGTGCGGTGTGTGGGGGCTTGAACCCAAGCCCGCAGGGCTCCCGGAGCGGCCAGAGATAGAAGGGCCCATGGAGAGGTACGCGAGGTGGGCAGGGGGCGCCACCTTACTCTGCTCAGCTCCCTGAGGGAGAGAGAGAGAGACAGAGACAGAGAGAGAGATCCCTGACCTCTGAGTCTCTGCCTCCACCGCTGGCTGGTGCCAACTCACGCGCCATCCCACTTCCAGCCATCACCCCCCACGCCTGCCCCGGAACCAGCCCCACCACAGAGAGGCCGGTTGCTTCCTGCTCACCTCTGTGCCGTCCCTTCCCGACCTGACCCCAGTGCAGGGGATAAGCTTCAGACAAGTCTTTCCATGTCCCTCTGCAGGACAATAGACTTCCTCCCCTCTCCCATTCCACAGGCCCACCCGGGACATCCACCTTTGTCATTAGCTCAGGAGAGGATGCAAGGTGAGAATCTCCGCTATTGTGTGGGGAGACTCAGTTTCCCGGGTTTCCCCCATGGACACATGTTCTTCAGCTGGGTCTGATTTTCTCCAGACAAGCTGTCTAGGGAAGGCTTTGGCCAGCCCTAAGAACCTGAAGGGAAAGGGCGGAGGGGGGTTCTCTCTCTGCCCCCGACAGCCCCGAGCTGGGTCGGTCCCCTCAGACCTGGCCAGGGGCATCCCATCCCCGGCGCCCTTCCCCGGGGCATCCAAGGGCAGGCTCGGCGCCAGCCCCACCCCGCTCGCCACTGCCCGACCATCGTCCTCCCTCGGGGGGCCTGGGCAGGACAGGGACCCGGGTGTGGGAGGCCTCCAGATCTCAGGCCTGGCACACCGTTTACCAGGCTGCTTCCTCCTCTGACGGGGGCCCAGCACACGCCCCAGGAGACTTGGCAGCCGCCCCCAGGGCTCTATCCTCTGGAACTCGTCCCCTTGGAAGGGGGCCTGGCCCAGGTGCCAGGTTCGGCTGGTCGGCCAGCCTCCTTTGGAGAAAGCAGGCAAGCCGAGCCAGGCTTGCAGTGGCCCTGGCGTGACACCTGCCACCTCAGGCAGAGGGCCTCCCGCGTGCCCTCCATGGCGGGTTTCTCCCCGGAGCCGTGGCCTGGGCACTAGGAAGGCCGGGCCTCCCCGACTCCCGGGAGGAGGGGCTAGCCCAGTTGCGCCCTGGCCCCCAAACCCTCTGGTGCCATCTGCCTGTCTCGGCACTTCTGACTCCACAGAGCCTTTCCTACATCTGGGCTGCCTGCCGTGGCAAAGTGCAGGCGTGGGGTGAGGCCATGGCTTTGTCTTTCCAGGAAAAAATGAGCCCCTGGCCGAAGCAGCAGGCCCAGGCAGAGCCTTGAGCTTGAAGCCCAGTAGGTCTGTGGCCCTCAGGGCCAGAGCAATGCTTTCAAGTCAGGGAAGCGGCCTGCAAGCTGAGTGGGAGTGGGGGAGGGGAGGGAGACAGCTGAAGCCGAGTCCAGAAGGGCGGCGATGGAAGAGCTGCAGCTGGGTCAGAGCCTGGAGGGAGGGCGGGGCCTTCACTGAGGACCCCCCCCGCCCCCCGAGGCCAGCCCTAGGCCCCGGCGGTCGCGCATGCGCCCTTGGCCTGTGCGGTGTGTGGGGGCTTGAACCCAAGCCCGCAGGGCTCCCGGAGCGGCCAGAGAAAGAAGGGCCCATGGAGAGGTAGGCGAGGTGGGCAGGGGGCGCCACCTTACTCTGCTCAGCTCCCTGAGGGAGAGAGAGAGAGACAGAGACAGAGAGAGAGATCCCTGACCTCTGAGTCTCTGCCTCCACCGCTGGCTGGTGCCAACTCACGCGCCATCCCACTTCCAGCCATCACCCCCACGCCTGCCCCGGGGCCAGCCCCACCACAGAGAGGCCGGTTGGTTCCTGCTCACCTCTGTGCAGTCCCTTCCCGACCTGACCCCAGTGCAGGGGATAAGCTTCAGACAAGTCTTTCCATGTCCCTCTGCAGGACAATAGACTTCCTCCCCTCTCCCATTCCACAGGCCCCACCCACCCGGGACATCCACCTTTGTCATTAGCTCAGGAGAGGATGCAAGATGAGAATCTCTGCTATTGTGTGGGGAGACTCAGTTTCCCGGGATTCCCCCATGGACACATGTTCTTCAGCTGGGTCTGATTTTCTCCAGACAAGCTGTCTTGGGAAGGATTTGGCCAGCCCTAAGAACCTGAAGGGAAAGGGCGGAGGGGGGTTCTCTCTCTGCCCCCGACAGCCCCGAGCGGGGTCGGTCCCTCAGACCTGGCCAGGGGCAGCCCATCCCCCGGCGCCCTTCCCCGGGGCATCCAAGGGCAGGCTCGGCGCCAGCCCCACCCCGCTCGCCACTGCCCGACCATCGTCCTCCCTCGGGGGGCCTGGGCAGGACAGGGACCCGGCTGTGGGAGGCCTCCAGATCTCAGGCCTGGCACACCGTTTACCAGGCTGCTTCCTCCTCTGACGGGGGCCCAGCACACGCCCCAGGAGACTTGGCAGCCGCCCCCAGGGCTCTATCCTCTGGAACTCGTCCCCTTGGAAGGGGCCTGGCCCAGGTGCCAGGTTCGGCTGGTCGGCCAGCCTCCTTTGGAGAAAGCAGGCAAGCCGAGCCAGGCTTGCAGTGGCCCTGGCGTGACACCTGCCACCTCAGGCAGAGGGCCTCCCGCGTGCCCTCCATGGCGGGTTTCTCCCCGGAGCCGTGGCCAGGGTACTAGGAAGGCCGGGCCTCCCCGACTCCCGGGAGGAGGGGCTAGCCCACTTGCGCCCTGGCCCCCAAACCCTCTGGTGCCATCTGCCTGTCTCGGCACTTCTGACTCCACAGAGCCTTTCCTACATCTGGGCTGCCTGCCGTGGCAAAGTGCAGGCGTGGGGTGAGGCCATGGCTTTGTCTTTCCAGGAAAAAATGAGCCCCTGGCCGAAGCAGCAGGCCCAGGCAGAGCCTTGAGCTTGAAGCCCAGTAGGTCTGTGGCCCTCAGGGCCAGAGCCATGCTTTCAAGGCAGGGAAGCGGCCTGCAAGCTGAGTGGGAGTGGGGGAGGGCAGGGAGACAGCTGAAGCCGAGTCCAGAAGGGCGGCGATGGAAGAGCTGCAGCTGGGTCAGAGCCTGGAGGGAGGGCGGGGCCTTCACTGAGGACCCCCCCGCCCCCCGAGGCCAGCCCTAGGCCCCGGCGGTCGCGCATGCGCCCTTGGCCTGTGCGGTGTGTGGGGGCTTGAACCCAAGCCCGCAGGGCTCCCGGAGCGGCCAGAGAAAGAAGGGCCCATGGAGAGGTAGGCGAGGTGGGCAGGGGGCGCCACCTTACTCTGCTCAGCTCCCTGAGGGAGAGAGAGAGAGACAGAGACAGAGAGAGAGATCCCTGACCTCTGAGTCTCTGCCTCCACCGCTGGCTGGTGCCAACTCACGCGCCATCCCACTTCCAGCCATCACCCCCACGCCTGCCCCGGGGCCAGCCCCACCACAGAGAGGCCGGTTGGTTCCTGCTCACCTCTGTGCAGTCCCTTCCCGACCTGACCCCAGTGCAGGGGATAAGCTTCAGACAAGTCTTTCCATGTCCCTCTGCAGGACAATAGACTTCCTCCCCTCTCCCATTCCACAGGCCCACCCACCCGGGACATCCACCTTTGTCATTAGCTCAGGAGAGGATGCAAGATGAGAATCTCTGCTATTGTGTGGGGAGACTCAGTTTCCCGGGTTTCCCCCATGGACACATGTTCTTCAGCTGGGTCTGATTTTCTCCAGACAAGCTGTCTTGGGAAGGATTTGGCCAGCCCTAAGAACCTGAAGGGAAAGGGCGGAGGGGGGTTCTCTCTCTGCCCCCGACAGCCCCGAGCTGGGTCGGTCCCTCAGACCTGGCCAGGGGCAGCCCATCCCCCGGCGCCCTTCCCCGGGGCATCCAAGGGCAGGCTCGGCGCCAGCCCCACCCCGCTCGCCACTGCCCGACCATCGTCCTCCCTTGGGGGGCCTGGGCAGGACAGGGACCCGGCTGTGGGAGGCCTCCAGATCTCAGGCCTGGCACACCGTTTACCAGGCTGCTTCCTCCTCTGACGGGGGCCCAGCACACGCCCCAGGAGACTTGGCAGCCGCCCCCAGGGCTCTATCCTCTGGAACTCGTCCCCTTGGAAGGGGCCTGGCCCAGGTGCCAGGTTCGGCTGGTCGGCCAGCCTCCTTTGGAGAAAGCAGGCAAGCCGAGCCAGGCTTGCAGTGGCCCTGGCGTGACACCTGCCACCTCAGGCAGAGGGCCTCCCGCGTGCCCTCCATGGCGGGTTTCTCCCCGGAGCCGTGGCCTGGGCACTAGGAAGGCCGGGCCTCCCCGACTCCCGGGAGGAGGGGCTAGCCCACTTGCGCCCTGGCCCCCAAACCCTCTGGTGCCATCTGCCTGTCTCGGCACTTCTGACTCCACAGAGCCTTTCCTACATCTGGGCTGCCTGCCGTGGCAAAGTGCAGGCGTGGGGTGAGGCCATGGCTTTGTCTTTCCAGGAAAAAATGAGCCCCTGGCCGAAGCAGCAGGCCCAGGCAGAGCCTTGAGCTTGAAGCCCAGTAGGTCTGTGGCCCTCAGGGCCAGAGCAATGCTTTCAAGGCAGGGAAGCGGCCTGCAAGCTGAGTGGGAGTGGGGGAGGGGAGGGAGACAGCTGAAGCCGAGTCCAGAAGGGCGGCGATGGAAGAGCTGCAGCTGGGTCAGAGCCTGGAGGGAGGGCGGGGCCTTCACTGAGGACCCCCCCGCCCCCCGAGGCCAGCCCTAGGCCCCGGCGCATGCGCCCTTGGCCTGTGCGGTGTGTGGGGGCTTGAACCCAAGCCCGCAGGGCTCCCGGAGCGGCCAGAGAAAGAAGGGCCCATGGAGAGGTAGGCGAGGTGGGCAGGGGGCGCCACCTTACTCTCCTCAGCTCCCTGAGGGAGAGAGAGAGAGACAGAGACAGAGAGAGAGATCCCTGACCTCTGAGTCTCTGCCTCCACCGCTGGCTGGTGCCAACTCACGCGCCATCCCACTTCCAGCCATCACCCCCACGCCTGCCCCGGGGCCAGCCCCACCACAGAGAGGCCGGTTGGTTCCTGCTCACCTCTGTGCAGTCCCTTCCCGACCTGACCCCAGTGCAGGGGATAAGCTTCAGACAAGTCTTTCCATGTCCCTCTGCAGGACAATAGACTTCCTCCCCTCTCCCATTCCACAGGCCCACCCACCCGGGACATCCACCTTTGTCATTAGCTCAGGAGAGGATGCAAGATGAGAATCTCTGCTATTGTGTGGGGAGACTCAGTTTCCCGGGTTTCCCCCATGGACACATGTTCTTCAGCTGGGTCTGATTTTCTCCAGACAAGCTGTCTTGGGAAGGATTTGGCCAGCCCTAAGAACCTGAAGGGAAAGGGCGGAGGGGGGTTCTCTCTCTGCCCCCGACAGCCCCGAGCTGGGTCGGTCCCTCAGACCTGGCCAGGGGCAGCCCATCCCCCGGCGCCCTTCCCCGGGGCATCCAAGGGCAGGCTCGGCGCCAGCCCCACCCCGCTCGCCACTGCCCGACCATCGTCCTCCCTTGGGGGGCCTGGGCAGGACAGGGACCCGGCTGTGGGAGGCCTCCAGATCTCAGGCCTGGCACACCGTTTACCAGGCTGCTTCCTCCTCTGACGGGGGCCCAGCACACGCCCCAGGAGACTTGGCAGCCGCCCCCAGGGCTCTATCCTCTGGAACTCGTCCCCTTGGAAGGGGCCTGGCCCAGGTGCCAGGTTCGGCTGGTCGGCCAGCCTCCTTTGGAGAAAGCAGGCAAGCCGAGCCAGGCTTGCAGTGGCCCTGGCGTGACACCTGCCACCTCAGGCAGAGGGCCTCCCGCGTGCCCTCCATGGCGGGTTTCTCCCCGGAGCCGTGGCCTGGGCACTAGGAAGGCCGGGCCTCCCCGACTCCCGGGAGGAGGGGCTAGCCCACTTGCGCCCTGGCCCCCAAACCCTCTGGTGCCATCTGCCTGTCTCGGCACTTCTGACTCCACAGAGCCTTTCCTACATCTGGGCTGCCTGCCGTGGCAAAGTGCAGGCGTGGGGTGAGGCCATGGCTTTGTCTTTCCAGGAAAAAATGAGCCCCTGGCCGAAGCAGCAGGCCCAGGCAGAGCCTTGAGCTTGAAGCCCAGTAGGTCTGTGGCCCTCAGGGCCAGAGCAATGCTTTCAAGGCAGGGAAGCGGCCTGCAAGCTGAGTGGGAGTGGGGGAGGGGAGGGAGACAGCTGAAGCCGAGTCCAGAAGGGCGGCGATGGAAGAGCTGCAGCTGGGTCAGAGCCTGGAGGGAGGGCGGGGCCTTCACTGAGGACCCCCCCCGCCCCCCGAGGCCAGCCCTAGGCCCCGGCGCATGCGCCCTTGGCCTGTGCGGTGTGTGGGGGCTTGACCCCAAGCCCGCAGGGCTCCCGGAGCGGCCAGAGAAAGAAGGGCCCATGGAGAGGTAGGCGAGGTGGGCAGGGGGCGCCACCTTACTCTCCTCAGCTCCCTGAGGGAGAGAGAGAGAGACAGAGACAGAGAGAGAGATCCCTGACCTCTGAGTCTCTGCCTCCACCGCTGGCTGGTGCCAACTCACGCGCCATCCCACTTCCAGCCATCACCCCCACGCCTGCCCGGGGCCAGCCCCACCACAGAGAGGCCGGTTGGTTCCTGCTCACCTCTGTGCAGTCCCTTCCCGACCTGACCCCAGTGCAGGGGATAAGCTTCAGACAAGTCTTTCCATGTCCCTCTGCAGGACAATAGACTTCCTCCCCTCTCCCATTCCACAGGCCCACCCACCCGGGACATCCACCTTTGTCATTAGCTCAGGAGAGGATGCAAGATGAGAATCTCTGCTATTGTGTGGGGAGACTCAGTTTCCCGGGTTTCCCCCATGGACACATGTTCTTCAGCTGGGTCTGATTTTCTCCAGACAAGCTGTCTTGGGAAGGATTTGGCCAGCCCTAAGAACCTGAAGGGAAAGGGCGGAGGGGGGTTCTCTCTCTGCCCCCGACAGCCCCGAGCTGGGTCGGTCCCTCAGACCTGGCCAGGGGCAGCCCATCCCCCGGCGCCCTTCCCCGGGGCATCCAAGGGCAGGCTCGGCGCCAGCCCCACCCCGCTCGCCACTGCCCGACCATCGTCCTCCCTCGGGGGGCCTGGGCAGGACAGGGACCCGGCTGTGGGAGGCCTCCAGATCTCAGGCCTGGCACACCGTTTACCAGGCTGCTTCCTCCTCTGACGGGGGCCCAGCACACGCCCCAGGAGACTTGGCAGCCGCCCCCAGGGCTCTATCCTCTGGAACTCGTCCCCTTGGAAGGGGCCTGGCCCAGGTGCCAGGTTCGGCTGGTCGGCCAGCCTCCTTTGGAGAAAGCAGGCAAGCCGAGCCAGGCTTGCAGTGGCCCTGGCGTGACACCTGCCACCTCAGGCAGAGGGCCTCCCGCGTGCCCTCCATGGCGGGTTTCTCCCCGGAGCCGTGGCCTGGGCACTAGGAAGGCCGGGCCTCCCCGACTCCCGGGAGGAGGGGGCTAGCCCAGTTGCGCCCTGGCCCCCAAACCCTCTGGTGCCATCTGCCTGTCTCGGCACTTCTGACTCCACAGAGCCTTTCCTACATCTGGGCTGCCTGCCGTGGCAAAGTGCAGGCGTGGGGTGAGGCCATGGCTTTGTCTTTCCAGGAAAAAATGAGCCCCTGGCCGAAGCAGCAGGCCCAGGCAGAGCCTTGAGCTTGAAGCCCAGTAGGTCTGTGGCCCTCAGGGCCAGAGCAATGCTTTCAAGGCAGGGAAGCGGCCTGCAAGCTGAGTGGGAGTGGGGGAGGGGAGGGAGACAGCTGAAGCCGAGTCCAGAAGGGCGGCGATGGAAGAGCTGCAGCTGGGTCAGAGCCTGGAGGGAGGGGCGGGGCCTTCACTGAGGACCCCCCCGCCCCCCGAGGCCAGCCCTAGGCCCCGGCGGTCGCGCATGCGCCCTTGGCCTGTGCGGTGTGTGGGGCTTGAACCCAAGCCCGCAGGGCTCCCGGGAGCGGCCAGAGAAAGAAGGGCCCATGGAGAGGTAGGCGAGGTGGGCAGGGGGCGCCACCTTACTCTGCTCAGCTCCCTGAGGGAGAGAGAGAGAGACAGAGACAGAGAGAGAGATCCCTGACCTCTGAGTCTCTGCCTCCACCGCTGGCTGGTGCCAACTCACGCGCCATCCCACTTCCAGCCATCACCCCCACGCCTGCCCCGGGGCCAGCCCCACCACAGAGAGGCCGGTTGGTTCCTGCTCACCTCTGTGCAGTCCCTTCCCGACCTGACCCCAGTGCAGGGATAAGCTTCAGACAAGTCTTTCCATGTCCCTCTGCAGGACAATAGACTTCCTCCCCTCTCCCATTCCACAGGCCCACCCACCCGGGACATCCACCTTTGTCATTAGCTCAGGAGAGGATGCAAGATGAGAATCTCTGCTATTGTGTGGGGAGACTCAGTTTCCCGGGTTTCCCCCATGGACACATGTTCTTCAGCTGGGTCTGATTTTCTCCAGACAAGCTGTCTTGGGAAGGATTTGGCCAGCCCTAAGAACCTGAAGGGAAAGGGCGGAGGGGGGTTCTCTCTCTGCCCCCGACAGCCCCGAGCTGGGTCGGTCCCTCAGACCTGGCCAGGGGCAGCCCATCCCCCGGCGCCCTTCCCGGGGCATCCAAGGGCAGGCTCGGCGCCAGCCCCACCCCGATCGCCACTGCCCGACCATCGTCCTCCCTTGGGGGGCCTGGGCAGGACAGGGACCCGGCTGTGGGAGGCCTCCAGATCTCAGGCCTGGCACACCGTTTACCAGGCTGCTTCCTCCTCTGACGGGGGCCCAGCACACGCCCCAGGAGACTTGGCAGCCGCCCCCCAGGGCTCTATCCTCTGGAACTCGTCCCCTTGGAAGGGGCCTGGCCCAGGTGCCAGGTTCGGCTGGTCGGCCAGCCTCCTTTGGAGAAAGCAGGCAAGCCGAGCCAGGCTTGCAGTGGCCCTGGCGTGACACCTGCCACCTCAGGCAGAGGGCCTCCCGCGTGCCCTCCATGGCGGGTTTCTCCCCGGAGCCGTGGCCTGGGCACTAGGAAGGCCGGGCCTCCCCGACTCCCGGGAGGAGGGGCTAGCCCACTTGCGCCCTGGCCCCCAAACCCTCTGGTGCCATCTGCCTGTCTCGGCACTTCTGACTCCACAGAGCCTTTCCTACATCTGGGCTGCCTGCCGTGGCAAAGTGCAGGCGTGGGGTGAGGCCATGGCTTTGTCTTTCCAGGAAAAAATGAGCCCCTGGCCGAAGCAGCAGGCCCAGGCAGAGCCTTGAGCTTGAAGCCCAGTAGGTCTGTGGCCCTCAGGGCCAGAGCAATGCTTTCAAGGCAGGGAAGCGGCCTGCAAGCTGAGTGGGAGTGGGGGAGGGGAGGGAGACAGCTGAAGCCGAGTCCAGAAGGGCGGCGATGGAAGAGCTGCAGCTGGGTCAGAGCCTGGAGGGAGGGCGGGGCCTTCACTGAGGACCCCCCCGCCCCCCGAGGCCAGCCCTAGGCCCCGGCGCATGCGCCCTTGGCCTGTGCGGTGTGTGGGGGCTTGAACCCAAGCCCGCAGGGCTCCCGGAGCGGCCAGAGAAAGAAGGGCCCATGGAGAGGTAGGCGAGGTGGGCAGGGGGCGCCACCTTACTCTCCTCAGCTCCCTGAGGGAGAGAGAGAGAGACAGAGACAGAGAGAGAGAGATCCCTGACCTCTGAGTCTCTGCCTCCACCGCTGGCTGGTGCCAACTCACGCGCCATCCCACTTCCAGCCATCACCCCCACGCCTGCCCCGGGGCCAGCCCCACCACAGAGAGGCCGGTTGGTTCCTGCTCACCTCTGTGCAGTCCCTTCCCGACCTGACCCCAGTGCAGGGGATAAGCTTCAGACAAGTCTTTCCATGTCCCTCTGCAGACAATAGACTTCCTCCCCTCTCCCATTCCACAGGCCCACCCACCCGGGACATCCACCTTTGTCATTAGCTCAGGAGAGGATGCAAGATGAGAATCTCTGCTATTGTGTGGGGAGACTCAGTTTCCCGGGTTTCCCCCATGGACACATGTTCTTCAGCTGGGTCTGATTTTCTCCAGACAAGCTGTCTTGGGAAGGATTTGGCCAGCCCTAAGAACCTGAAGGGAAAGGGCGGAGGGGGGTTCTCTCTCTGCCCCCGACAGCCCCGAGCTGGGTCGGTCCCTCAGACCTGGCCAGGGGCAGCCCATCCCCCGGCGCCCTTCCCCGGGGCATCCAAGGGCAGGCTCGGCGCCAGCCCCACCCCGCTCGCCACTGCCCGACCATCGTCCTCCTCGGGGGGCCTGGGCAGGACAGGGACCCGGCTGTGGGAGGCCTCCAGATCTCAGGCCTGGCACACCGTTTACCAGGCTGCTTCCTCCTCTGACGGGGGCCCAGCACACGCCCCAGGAGACTTGGCAGCCGCCCCCAGGGCTCTATCCTCTGGAACTCGTCCCCTTGGAAGGGGCCTGGCCCAGGTGCCAGGTTCGGCTGGTCGGCCAGCCTCCTTTGGAGAAAGCAGGCAAGCCGAGCCAGGCTTGCAGTGGCCCTGGCGTGACACCTGCCACCTCAGGCAGAGGGCCTCCCGCGTGCCCTCCATGGCGGGTTTCTCCCCGGAGCCGTGGCCTGGGCACTAGGAAGGCCGGGCCTCCCCGACTCCGGGAGGAGGGGCTAGCCCACTTGCGCCCTGGCCCCCAAACCCTCTGGTGCCATCTGCCTGTCTCGGCACTTCTGACTCCACAGAGCCTTTCCTACATCTGGGCTGCCTGCCGTGGCAAAGTGCAGGCGTGGGGTGAGGCCATGGCTTTGTCTTTCCAGGAAAAAATGAGCCCCTGGCCGAAGCAGCAGGCCCAGGCAGAGCCTTGAGCTTGAAGCCCAGTAGGTCTGTGGCCCTCAGGGCCAGAGCAATGCTTTCAAGGCAGGGAAGCGGCCTGCAAGCTGAGTGGGAGTGGGGGAGGGGAGGGAGACAGCTGAAGCCGAGTCCAGAAGGGCGGCGATGGAAGAGCTGCAGCTGGGTCAGAGCCTGGAGGGAGGGCGGGGCCTTCACTGAGGACCCCCCCCGCCCCCCGAGGCCAGCCCTAGGCCCCGGCGCATGCGCCCTTGGCCTGTGCGGTGTGTGGGGGCTTGAACCCAAGCCCGCAGGGCTCCCGGAGCGGCCAGAGAAAGAAGGGCCCATGGAGAGGTAGGCGAGGTGGGCAGGGGGCGCCACCTTACTCTCCTCAGCTCCCTGAGGGAGAGAGAGAGAGACAGAGACAGAGAGAGAGATCCCTGACCTCTGAGTCTCTGCCTCCACCGCTGGCTGGTGCCAACTCACGCGCCATCCCACTTCCAGCCATCACCCCCACGCCTGCCCCGGGGCCAGCCCCACCACAGAGAGGCCGGTTGGTTCCTGCTCACCTCTGTGCAGTCCCTTCCCGACCTGACCCCAGTGCAGGGGATAAGCTTCAGACAAGTCTTTCCATGTCCCTCTGCAGGACAATAGACTTCCTCCCCTCTCCCATTCCACAGGCCCACCCACCCGGGACATCCACCTTTGTCATTAGCTCAGGAGAGGATGCAAGATGAGAATCTCTGCTATTGTGTGGGGAGACTCAGTTTCCCGGGTTTCCCCCATGGACACATGTTCTTCAGCTGGGTCTGATTTTCTCCAGACAAGCTGTCTTGGGAAGGATTTGGCCAGCCCTAAGAACCTGAAGGGAAAGGGCGGAGGGGGGTTCTCTCTCTGCCCCGACAGCCCCGAGCTGGGTCGGTCCCTCAGACCTGGCCAGGGGCAGCCCATCCCCCGGCGCCCTTCCCCGGGGCATCCAAGGGCAGGCTCGGCGCCAGCCCCACCCCGCTCGCCACTGCCCGACCATCGTCCTCCCTCGGGGGGCCTGGGCAGGACAGGGACCCGGCTGTGGGAGGCCTCCAGATCTCAGGCCTGGCACACCGTTTACCAGGCTGCTTCCTCCTCTGACGGGGGCCCAGCACACGCCCCAGGAGACTTGGCAGCCGCCCCCAGGGCTCTATCCTCTGGAACTCGTCCCCTTGGAAGGGGCCTGGCCCAGGTGCCAGGTTCGGCTGGTCGGCCAGCCTCCTTTGGAGAAAGCAGGCAAGCCGAGCCAGGCTTGCAGTGGCCCTGGCGTGACACCTGCCACCTCAGGCAGAGGGCCTCCCGCGTGCCCTCCATGGCGGGTTTCTCCCCGGAGCCGTGGCCTGGGCACTAGGAAGGCCGGGCCTCCCCGACTCCGGGAGGAGGGGCTAGCCCAGTTGCGCCCTGGCCCCCAAACCCTCTGGTGCCATCTGCCTGTCTCGGCACTTCTGACTCCACAGAGCCTTTCCTACATCTGGGCTGCCTGCCGTGGCAAAGTGCAGGCGTGGGGTGAGGCCATGGCTTTGTCTTTCCAGGAAAAAATGAGCCCCTGGCCGAAGCAGCAGGCCCAGGCAGAGCCTTGAGCTTGAAGCCCAGTAGGTCTGTGGCCCTCAGGGCCAGAGCAATGCTTTCAAGGCAGGGAAGCGGCCTGCAAGCTGAGTGGGAGTGGGGGAGGGAGGGAGACAGCTGAAGCCGAGTCCAGAAGGGCGGCGATGGAAGAGCTGCAGCTGGGTCAGAGCCTGGAGGGAGGGCGGGGCCTTCACTGAGGACCCCCCCGCCCCCCCGAGGCCAGCCCTAGGCCCCGGCGGTCGCGCATGCGCCCTTGGCCTGTGCGGTGTGTGGGGGCTTGAACCCAAGCCCGCAGGGCTCCCGGAGCGGCCAGAGAAAGAAGGGCCCATGGAGAGGTAGGCGAGGTGGGCAGGGGCGCCACCTTACTCTGCTCAGCTCCCTGAGGAGAGAGAGAGAGACAGAGACAGAGAGAGAGATCCCTGACCTCTGAGTCTCTGCCTCCACCGCTGGCTGGTGCCAACTCACGCGCCATCCCACTTCCAGCCATCACCCCCACGCCTGCCCCGGGGCCAGCCCCACCACAGAGAGGCCGGTTGGTTCCTGCTCACCTCTGTGCAGTCCCTTCCCGACCTGACCCCAGTGCAGGGGATAAGCTTCAGACAAGTCTTTCCATGTCCCTCTGCAGGACAATTGACTTCCTCCCCTCTCCCATTCCACAGGCCCACCCACCCGGGACATCCACCTTTGTCATTAGCTCAGGAGAGGATGCAAGATGAGAATCTCTGCTATTGTGTGGGGAGACTCAGTTTCCCGGGTTTCCCCCATGGACACATGTTCTTCAGCTGGGTCTGATTTTCTCCAGACAAGCTGTCTTGGGAAGGATTTGGCCAGCCCTAAGAACCTGAAGGGAAAGGGCGGAGGGGGGTTCTCTCTCTGCCCCCGACAGCCCCGAGCTGGGTCGGTCCCTCAGACCTCGCCAGGGGCAGCCCATCCCCCGGCGCCCTTCCCCGGGGCATCCAAGGGCAGGCTCGGCGCCAGCCCCACCCCGCTCGCCACTGCCGGACCATCGTCCTCCTCGGGTGCCTGGGCAGGACAGGGACCCGGCTGTGGGAGGCCTCCAGATCTCAGGCCTGGCACACCGTTTACCAGGCTGCTTCCTCCTCTGCCGGGGGCCCAGCACACGCCCCAGGAGACTTGGCAGCCGCCCCCAGGGCTCTATCCTCTGGAACTCGTCCCCTTGGAAGGGGCCTGGCCCAGGTGCCAGGTTCGGCTGGTCGGCCAGCCTCCTTTGGAGAAAGCAGGCAAGCCGAGCCAGGCTTGCAGTGGCCCTGGCGTGACACCTGCCACCTCAGGCAGAGGGCCTCCCGCGTGCCTCCATGGCGGGTTTCTCCCGGAGCCGTGGCCTGGGCACTAGGAAGGCCGGGCCTCCCCGACTCCCGGGAGGAGGGGCTAGCCCAGTTGCGCCCTGGCCCCCAAACCCTCTGGTGCCATCTGCCTGTCTTGGCACTTCTGACTCCACAGAGCCTTTCCTACATCTGGGCTGTCTGCCGTGGCAAAGTGCAGGCGTGGGGTGAGGCCATGGCTTTGTCTTTCCAGGAAAAAATGAGACCCTGGCCGAAGCAGCAGGCCCAGGCAGAGCCTTGAGCTTGAAGCCCAGTAGGTCTGTGGCCCTCAGGGCCAGAGCAATGCTTTCAAGGCAGGGAAGCGGCCTGCAAGCTGAGTGGGAGTGGGGGAGGGGAGGGAGACAGCTGAAGCCGAGTCCAGAAGGGCGGCGATGGAAGAGCTGCAGCTGGGTCAGAGCCTGGAGGGAGGGCGGGCCTTCACTGAGGACCCCCCCCCGGAGGCCAGCCCTAGGCCCCGGGGGTCGCGCATGCGCCCTTGGCCTGTGCGGTGTGTGGGGGGTTGAACCCAAGCCCGCAGGGCTCCCGGAGCGGCCAGAGAAAGAAGGGCCCATGGAGAGGTAGGCGAGCTGGGCAGGGGGCGCCACCTTACTCTCCTCAGCTCCCTGAGGGAGAGAGAGAGAGACAGAGACAGAGAGAGAGATCCCTGACCTCTGAGTCTCTGCCTCCACCGCTGGCTGGTGCCAACTCACGCGCCATCCCACTTCCAGCCATCACCCCACGCCTGCCCCGGGGCCAGCCCCACCACAGACAGGCCGGTTGGTTCCTGCTCACCTCTGTGCCGTCCCTTCCCGACCTGACCCCAGTGCAGGGATAAGCTTCAGACAAGTCTTTCCATGTCCCTCTGCATGACAATAGACTTCCTCCCTCTCCCATTCCACAGGCCCACCCGGGACATCCACCTTTGTCATTAGCTCAGGAGAGGATGCAAGATGAGAATCTCTGCTATTGTGTGGGGAGACTCAGTTTCCCCGGGTTTCCCCCATGGACACATGTTCTTCAGCTGGGTCTGATTTTCTCCAGACAAGCTGTCTTGGGAAGGATTTGGCCAGCCCTAAGAACCTGAAGGGAAAGGGCGGAGGGGGGTTCTCTCTCTGCCCCCGACAGCCCCGAGCTGGGTCGGTCCCTCAGACCTGGCCAGGGGCAGCCCATCCCCCGGCGCCCTTCCCCGGGGCATCCAAGGGCAGGCTCGGCGCCAGCCCCACCCCGCTCGCCACTGCCCGACCATCGTCCTCCCTCGGGGGGCCTGGGCAGACAGGGACCCGGCTGTGGGAGGCCTCCAGATCTCAGGCCTGGCACACCGTTTACCAGGCTGCTTCCTCCTCTGACGGGGGCCCAGCACACGCCCCAGGAGACTTGGCAGCCGCCCCCAGGGCTCTATCCTCTGGAACTCGTCCCCTTGGAAGGGGCCTGGCCCAGGTGCCAGGTCGGCTGGTCGGCCAGCCTCCTTTGGAGAAAGCAGGCAAGCCGAGCCAGGCTTGCAGTGGCCCTGGCGTGACACCTGCCACCTCAGGCAGAGGGCCTCCCGCGTGCCCTCCATGGCGGGTTTCTCCCCGGAGCCGTGGCCTGGGCACTAGGAAGGCCGGGCCTCCCCGACTCCCGGGAGGAGGGGCTAGCCCAGTTGCGCCCTGGCCCCCAAACCCTCTGGTGCCATCTGCCTGTCTCGGCACTTCTGACTCCACAGAGCCTTTCCTACATCTGGGCTGCCTGCCGTGGCAAAGTGCAGGCGTGGGGTGAGGCCATGGCTTTGTCTTTCCAGGAAAAAATGAGCCCCTGGCCGAAGCAGCAGGCCCAGGCAGAGCCTTGAGCTTGAAGCCCAGTAGGTCTGTGGCCCTCAGGGCCAGAGCAATGCTTTCAAGGCAGGGAAGCGGCCTGCAAGCTGAGTGGGAGTGGGGGAGGGGAGGGAGACAGCTGAAGCCGAGTCCAGAAGGGCGGCGATGGAAGAGCTGCAGCTGGGTCAGAGCCTGGAGGGAGGGCGGGGCCTTCACTGAGGACCCCCCCCCCAGGCCAGCCCTAGGCCCCGGGGGTCGCGCATGCGCCCTTGGCCTGTGCGGTGTGTGGGGGGTTGAACCCAAGCCCGCAGGGCTCCCGGAGCGGCCAGAGAAAGAAGGGCCCATGGAGAGGTAGGCGAGCTGGGCAGGGGGCGCCACCTTACTCTCCTCAGCTCCCTGAGGGAGAGAGAGAGAGACAGAGACAGAGAGATAGATCCCTGACCTCTGAGTCTCTGCCTCCACCGCTGGCTGGTGCCAACTCACGCGCCATCCCACTTCCAGCCATCACCCCCACGCCTGCCCCGGGGCCAGCCCCACCACAGAGAGGCCGGTTGGTTCCTGCTCACCTCTGTGCCGTCCCTTCCCGACCTGACCCCAGTGCAGGGGATAAGCTTCAGACAAGTCTTTCCATGTCCCTCTGCATGACAATAGACTTCCTCCCCTCTCCCATTCCACAGGCCCACCCGGACATCCACCTTTGTCATTAGCTCAGGAGAGGATGCAAGATGAGAATCTCTGCTATTGTGTGGGGAGACTCAGTTTCCCGGGTTTCCCCCATGGACACATGTTCTTCAGCTGGGTCTGATTTTCTCCAGACAAGCTGTCTTGGGAAGGATTTGGCCAGCCCTAAGAACCTGAAGGGAAAGGGCGGAGGGGGGTTCTCTCTCTGCCCCCGACAGCCCCGAGCTGGGTCGGTCCCTCAGACCTGGCCAGGGGCAGCCCATCCCCCGGCGCCCTTCCCCGGGGCATCCAAGGGCAGGCTCGGCGCCAGCCCCACCCCGCTCGCCACTGCCCGACCATCGTCCTCCCTCGGGGGGCCTGGGCAGGACAGGGACCCGGCTGTGGGAGGCCTCCAGATCTCAGGCCTGGCACACCGTTTACCAGGCTGCTTCCTCCTCTGACGGGGGCCCAGCACACGCCCCAGGAGACTTGGCAGCCGCCCCCAGGGCTCTATCCTCTGGAACTCGTCCCCTTGGAAGGGGCCTGGCCCAGGTGCCAGGTTCGGCTGGTCGGCCAGCCTCCTTTGGAGAAAGCAGGCAAGCCGAGCCAGGCTTGCAGTGGCCCTGGCGTGACACCTGCCACCTCAGGCAGGGCCTCCCGCGTGCCCTCCATGGCGGGTTTCTCCCCGGAGCCGTGGCCTGGGCACTAGGAAGGCCGGGCCTCCCCGACTCCCGGGAGGAGGGGCTAGCCCAGTTGCGCCCTGGCCCCCAAACCCTCTGGTGCCATCTGCCTGTCTTGGCACTTCTGACTCCACAGAGCCTTTCCTACATCTGGGCTGCCTGCCGTGGCAAAGTGCAGGCGTGGGGTGAGGCCATGGCTTTGTCTTTCCAGGAAAAAATGAGCCCCTGGCCGAAGCAGCAGGCCAGGCAGAGCCTTGAGCTTGAAGCCCAGTAGGTCTGTGGCCCTCAGGGCCAGAGCAATGCTTTCAAGGCAGGGAAGCGGCCTGAAAGCTGAGTGGGAGTGGGGGAGGGGAGGGAGACAGCTGAAGCCGAGTCCAGAAGGGCGGCGATGGAAGAGCTGCAGCTGGGTCAGAGCCTGGAGGGAGGGCGGGGCCTTCACTGAGGACCCCCCCCCCCGGAGGCCAGCCCTAGGCCCCGGGGGTCGCGCATGCGCCCTTGGCCTGTGCGGTGTGTGGGGGGTTGAACCCAAGCCCGCAGGGCTCCCGGAGCGGCCAGAGAAAGAAGGGCCCATGGAGAGGTAGGCGAGCTGGGCAGGGGGCGCACCTTACTCTCCTCAGCTCTCTGAGGGAGAGAGAGAGAGACAGAGACAGAGAGAGAGATCCCTGACCTCTGAGTCTCTGCCTCCACCGCTGGCTGGTGCCAACTCACGCGCCATCCCACTTCCAGCCATCACCCCCACGCCTGCCCCGGGGCCAGCCCCACCACAGAGAGGCCGGTTGGTTCCTGCTCACCTCTGTGCCGTCCCTTCCCGACCTGACCCCAGTGCAGGGGATAAGCTTCAGACAAGTCTTTCCATGTCCCTCTGCATGACAATAGACTTCCTCCCCTCTCCCATTCCACAGGCCCACCCGGGACATCCACCTTTGTCATTAGCTCAGGAGAGGATGCAAGATGAGAATCTCTGCTATTGTGTGGGGAGACTCAGTTTCCCGGGTTTCCCCCATGGACACATGTTCTTCAGCTGGGTCTGATTTTCTTCAGACAAGCTGTCTTGGGAAGGATTTGGCCAGCCCTAAGAACCTGAAGGGAAAGGGCGGAGGGGGGTTCTCTCTCTGCCCCCGACAGCCCCGAGCTGGGGTCGGTCCCTCAGACCTGGCCAGGGGCAGCCCATCCCCCGGCGCCCTTCCCCGGGGCATCCAAGGGCAGGCTCGGCGCCAGCCCCACCCCGCTCGCCACTGCCCGACCATCGTCCTCCCTCGGGGGGCCTGGGCAGGACAGGGACCCGGCTGTGGGAGGGCCTCCAGATCTCAGGCCTGGCACACCGTTTACCAGGCTGCTTCCTCCTCTGACGGGGGCCCAGCACACGCCCCAGGAGACTTGGCAGCCGCCCCCAGGGCTCTATCCTCTGGAACTCGTCCCCTTGGAAGGGGCCTGGCCCAGGTGCCAGGTTCGGCTGGTCGGCCAGCCTCCTTTGGAGAAAGCAGGCAAGCCGAGCCAGGCTTGCAGTGGCCCTGGCGTGACACCTGCCACCTCAGGCAGAGGGCCTCCCGCGTGCCCTCCATGGCGGGTTTCTCCCCGGAGCCGTGGCCTGGGCACTAGGAAGGCCGGGCCTCCCCGACTCCCGGGAGGAGGGGCTAGCCCAGTTGCGCCCTGGCCCCCAAACCCTCTGGTGCCATCTGCCTGTCTCGGCACTTCTGACTCCACAGAGCCTTTCTACATCTGGGCTGCCTGCCGTGGCAAAGTGCAGGCGTGGGGTGAGGCCATGGCTTGTCTTTCCAGGAAAAAATGAGCCCCTGGCCGAAGCAGCAGGCCCAGGCAGAGCCTTGAGCTTGAAGCCCAGTAGGTCTGTGGCCCTCAGGGCCAGAGCAATGCTTTCAAGGCAGGGAAGCGGCCTGAAAGCTGAGTGGGAGTGGGGGAGGGGAGGGAGACAGGCTGAAGCCGAGTCCAGAAGGGCGGCGATGGAAGAGCTGCAGCTGGGTCAGAGCCTGGAGGGAGGGCGGGGGCCTTCACTGAGGACCCCCCCCCCCGGAGGCCAGCCCTAGGCCCCGGGGGTCGCGCATGCGCCCTTGGCCTGTGCGGTGTGTGGGGGGTTGAACCCAAGCCCGCAGGGCTCCCGGAGCGGCCAGAGAAAGAAGGGCCATGGAGAGGTAGGCGAGCTGGGCAGGGGGCGCCACCTTACTCTCCTCAGCTCCTGAGGGAGAGAGAGAGAGACAGAGACAGAGAGAGAGATCCCTGACCTCTGAGTCTCTGCCTCCACCGCTGGCTGGTGCCAACTCACGCGCCATCCCACTTCCAGCCATCACCCCCACGCCTGCCCCGGGGCCAGCCCCACCACAGAGAGGCCGGTTGGTTCCTGCTCACCTCTGTGCCGTCCCTTCCCGACCTGACCCAAGTGCAGGGGATAAGCTTCAGACAAGTCTTTCCATGTCCCTCTGCATGACAATAGACTTCCTCCCCTCTCCCATTCCACAGGCCCACCCGGGACATCCACCTTTGTCATTAGCTCAGGAGAGGATGCAAGATGAGAATCTCTGCTATTGTGTGGGGAGACTCAGTTTCCCGGGTTTCCCCCATGGACACATGTTCTTCAGCTGGGTCTGATTTTCTCCAGACAAGCTGTCTTGGGAAGGATTTGGCCAGCCCTAAGAACCTGAAGGGAAAGGGCGGAGGGGGGTTCTCTCTCTGCCCCCGACAGCCCCGAGCTGGGTCGGTCCCTCAGACCTCGCCAGGGGCAGCCCATCCCCCGGCGCCCTTCCCCGGGGCATCCAAGGGCAGGCTCGGCGCCAGCCCCACCCCGCTCGCCACTGCCGGACCATCGTCCTCCCTCGGGTGCCTGGGCAGGACAGGGACCCGGCTGTGGGAGGCCTCCAGATCTCAGGCCTGGCACACCGTTTACCAGGCTGCTTCCTCCTCTGCCGGGGGCCCAGCACACGCCCCAGGAGACTTGGCAGCCGCCCCCAGGGCTCTATCCTCTGGAACTCGTCCCCTTGGAAGGGGCCTGGCCCAGGTGCCAGGTTCGGCTGGTCGGCCAGCCTCCTTTGGAGAAAGCAGGCAAGCCGAGCCAGGCTTGCAGTGGCCCTGGCGTGACACCTGCCACCTCAGGCAGAGGGCCTCCCGCGTGCCCTCCATGGCGGGTTTCTCCCCGGAGCCGTGGCCTGGGCACTAGGAAGGCCGGGCCTCCCCGACTCCCGGGAGGAGGGGCTAGCCCAGTTGCGCCCTGGCCCCCAAACCCTCTGGTGCCATCTGCCTGTCTTGGCACTTCTGACTCCACAGAGCCTTTCCTACATCTGGGCTGCCTGCCGTGGCAAAGTGCAGGCGTGGGGTGAGGCCATGGCTTTGTCTTTCCAGGAAAAAATGAGCCCCTGGCCGAAGCAGCAGGCCCAGGCAGAGCCTTGAGCTTGAAGCCCAGTAGGTCTGTGGCCCTCAGGGCCAGAGCAATGCTTTCAAGGCAGGGAAGCGGCCTGCAAGCTGAGTGGGAGTGGGGGAGGGGAGGGAGACAGCTGAAGCCGAGTCCAGAAGGGCGGCGATGGAAGAGCTGCAGCTGGGTCAGAGCCTGGAGGGAGGGCGGGGCCTTCACTGAGGACCCCCCCCGAGGCCAGCCCTAGCCCCGGGGGTCGCGCATGCGCCCTTGGCCTGTGCGGTGTGTGGGGGGTTGAACCCAAGCCCGCAGGGCTCCCGGAGCGGCCAGAGAAAGAAGGGCCCATGGAGAGTAGTCGAGCTGGGCAGGGGGCGCCACCTTACTCTCCTCAGCTCCCTGAGGGAGAGAGAGAGAGACAGAGACAGAGAGAGAGATCCCTGACCTCTGAGTCTCTGCCTCCACCGCTGGCTGGTGCCAACTCACGCGCCATCCCACTTCCAGCCATCACCCCCACGCCTGCCCCGGGGCCAGCCCCACCACAGACAGGCCGGTTGGTTCCTGCTCACCTCTGTGCCGTCCCTTCCCGACCTGACCCCAGTGCAGGGGATAAGCTTCAGACAAGTCTTTCCATGTCCCTCTGCATGACAATAGACTTCCTCCCCTCTCCATTCCACAGGCCCACCCGGGACATCCACCTTTGTCATTAGCTCAGGAGAGGATGCAAGATGAGAATCTCTGCTATTGTGTGGGGAGACTCAGTTTCCCGGGTTTCCCCATGGACACATGTTCTTCAGCTGGGTCTGATTTTCTCCAGACAAGCTGTCTTGGGAAGGATTTGGCCAGCCCTAAGAACCTGAAGGGAAAGGGCGGAGGGGGGTTCTCTCTCTGCCCCCGACAGCCCCGAGCTGGGTCGGTCCCTCAGACCTGGCCAGGGGCAGCCCATCCCCCGGCGCCCTTCCCCGGGGCATCCAAGGGCAGGCTCGGCGCCAGCCCCACCCCGCTCGCCACTGCCCGACCATCGTCCTCCCTCGGGGGGCCTGGGCAGGACAGGGACCCGGCTGTGGGAGGCCTCCAGATCTCAGGCCTGGCACACCGTTTACCAGGCTGCTTCTCCTCTGACGGGGGCCCAGCACACGCCCCAGGAGACTTGGCAGCCGCCCCCAGGGCTCTATCCTCTGGAACTCGTCCCCTTGGAGGGGCCTGGCCCAGGTGCCAGGTTCGGCTGGTCGGCCAGCCTCCTTTGGAGAAAGCAGGCAAGCCGAGCCAGGCTTGCAGTGGCCCTGGCGTGACACCTGCCACCTCAGGCAGAGGGCCTCCCGCGTGCCTCCATGGCGGGTTTCTCCCCGGAGCCGTGGCCTGGGCACTAGGAAGGCCGGGCCTCCCCGACTCCCGGGAGGAGGGGCTAGCCCAGTTGCGCCCTGGCCCCCAAACCCTCTGGTGCCATCTGCCTGTCTCGGCACTTCTGACTCCACAGAGCCTTTCCTACATCTGGGCTGCCTGCCGTGGCAAAGTGCAGGCGTGGGGTGAGGCCATGGCTTTGTCTTTCCAGGAAAAAATGAGCCCCTGGCCGAAGCAGCAGGCCAGGCAGAGCCTTGAGCTTGAAGCCCAGTAGGTCTGTGGCCCTCAGGGCCAGAGCAATGCTTTCAAGGCAGGGAAGCGGCCTGCAAGCTGAGTGGGAGTGGGGGAGGGGAGGGAGACAGCTGAAGCCGAGTCCAGAAGGGCGGCGATGGAAGAGCTGCAGCTGGGTCAGAGCCTGGAGGGAGGGCGGGGCCTTCACTGAGGACCCCCCCCCCCAGGCCAGCCCTAGGCCCCGGGGGTCGCGCATGCGCCCTTGGCCTGTGCGGTGTGTGGGGGGTTGAACCCAAGCCCGCAGGGCTCCCGGAGCGGCCAGAGAAAGAAGGGCCCATGGAGAGGTAGGCGAGCTGGGCAGGGGGCGCCACCTTACTCTCCTCAGCTCCCTGAGGGAGAGAGAGAGAGACAGAGACAGAGAGATAGATCCCTGACCTCTGAGTCTCTGCCTCCACCGCTGGCTGGTGCCAACTCACGCGCCATCCCACTTCCAGCCATCACCCCCACGCCTGCCCCGGGGCCAGCCCCACCACAGAGAGGCCGGTTGGTTCCTGCTCACCTCTGTGCCGTCCCTTCCCGACCTGACCCCAGT